>NC_073404.1:28415503-28468003 GCF_028641065.1 Leucoraja erinaceus
GTGAGCTTTGATCAATCGGTCTCTCAACAAGTATTGCTTGTCTGAAGATAGGCACAACGTGCTGGAGTAACTTAGTGGGTCAGGCAGCATCTCTGGAGAAAAATATTGGGCGACGTTTCCGATCCATTTCAGTTCAGTTCCGTTTAGTTTATTGTCACGTGGCACAGTAAAAACCTTTTGTTGCGTGCTAACCGGTCAGTGGAAAGACAATACATGATTACCTTTGGTTACACAGAAAAGCTGGAGAAACTCAGCGGGTGCAGCAGCATCTATGGAGCGAAGGAAATAGGCAACGTTTCGGGCCGAAACCCTTGGGTTTCGGCCCGAAACGTTGCCTATTTCCTTCGCTCCATAGATGCTGCTGCACCCGCTGAGTTTCTCCAGCTTTTCTGTGTAACCTTCGATTCTCCAGCATCTGCAGTTCCCTCTTAAACACATGATTACCTTTGTTTTATTTACAGTGTACAAGTACATGAAAAAGGAATAACGTTTGGTGCAAGGTAAAGCCGGAAATGTCACAGTCGGCCCTCTCCTCATTCTCATCCACTTCACCTCCCAGTACTTTTCCACCGGTCCCTCCTTCTCCTCACCTGCCTGCCTGCCACTCCCCTCTCATCAGCCCAACTCTCCTCACCTGTTGCACTCAGTTGCCTCTCATCACCAATTAACCCGGTATATAGACTCTCCTCACCGTTCACACAGTGCCAGATTGTTCTCAGCATTCATGCAAGACTCTCCAGCGATTTCCCGACTGACTACACGGATTCGAACCTGCCTGCCCCTGACCATTCCGTCCTGTCGTCTTCCCGGATATCACCTCAGCCTTCTGTCCCCGACCACGGCCTTCGTCCCGTACCTCCTGGTTTCTGTCTGCCTCTCTCCTGGGCTGTTTGGTGTCTCCCTGCAACGGCTCCTCGACTTCCTGCCTGGCTTCGACTCTCCTTTTGTCTCTCCAATCGCTGGTTTGTTTGCATCGTGTGTTGGATCTCCTGGTTACCGGACCTTCCGCTACCCCGACTACGTCTCCTGCCTGCCCCTCTTCGGAACCCTCGCTCAATCCTGAGCCTCTGTGTGAGTACGGTGTACCCATTCCTGTGTTACTACTCTGTGTTACAGTATCGTAATAAAGTTCATGACCAATTATACCTGCCTGATTCTGTGCTGCTATTGGGTCCAAGCTATACCCGTTACAGGAAAAGTCCGATCAAGGATAGTCCGAGGGTCACCAATGAGGTAGATAGTAGTTCAGCACTGCTCTCAGGATCCTTCTTCAGACTTTGTGTCCATCTTTATTATAAACCTTCATCTGCAGTTCCTTTCCACATACTACATGTGTGATGTGGACTTACCCAATAACGAATGCTCCCAAATGAATACTCCTTAGCTTCAATCTAATAATGAACTACTATTTACTATATGTCATTAGTCTTGCCTGGGATTCACGGGTGGAATAATTGACTCCAAAAAGCTTTAGAAACATAGAAAATAGGTGCATTCGGCCCTTCGAGCCAGCACAGCCATTCATTGCAATCATGGCTGATTGTCCCCAATCAATAACCCGTGCCAGCCTTCACCCTGTATCCCTTGATTCCACTAGTCCCTAGAGCTCTATCTAACTCTCTCTTAAATCCATCCAGTGATTTGGCCTCTGTGGCAGGGAATTCCACAAATTTACAACTCTCTGGGTGAAAACGTTTTTTCTCACCTCGGTCTTAAATGGCCTCCCCTATATTCTAAGGCTGTGGCCCCTGGTTGTGGACTCGCCCAACATTGGGAAACATTTTTCCTGCATCTAGCTTGTGCAGTCCTTTTATAATTTTATATGTTTCTAAAAGATCCCCCCCCCCCCCCCCCCCCCCCCCCCCCCCTCATCCTTCTAAACTCCAGTGAATACAAGTCTAGTCTTTTCAATCTTTCCTCATATGACAGTCCCGCCATCCCAGGGATCAATCTCGTAGTGTCGCCTGAATCGAGGAAAATTCCAAACCATTCTTCTGCGACCACCATGGTGATTAATTTACATGGAGCAAGGTTTTTTTTTTCCATAAATAAGCGGTAATTAAGGAGAAATATTACAAAGGCAGGGCTGCGTTTGTCACGGGGGCTTGTGCGCTGCGGTGAAGCCTATCTTCTATTCGTAACAGCAGCTGGTTGTTTAATAAGCCGAGAAAAGATCGTCAAAATCTTTAAAGTTCCCCAAAGACAGATGGGCTGATTCAAGAGCCTCTGGAACATATGGATGAACAAATTGATATCCTACAGGTTCCCGCAGTCACCAGGCATCTTTATGATCTCTTAGCTTTATATAATATCCCCTCTCGTTCAAATCCGTTCATACCCCCTCAGAAGGCAATATCGCAGATGGATTTTATGTTTTGATGTGCGCTATTAGTAAAGTTAAGGAGCAGGGTGTAAATTAAAAGGGAGATTTAGCTGCTGAGCCTTGAGTGCATGGTGTGGATCTGCAGATGCTGGTTTTAACCCAACACAGGCACAAAAGGCTGGTAACTCAGCGGGTCAGGCAGCACCTCTGGAGAAAAGGGATTGGAGACGTTTCCAGTCGGGACCCTTCTTCAGACTGAAGGAGGCTCGGCCCGAAACATCAGCTGTTCCTTTTCTCCAGCGGTGATGCCTGAGCCTTGATTCAGATTCAGATTCAATTTTAATTGGTCAGTGTACAGTACAGAGACAACGAAATGGCATCTCCCTTGAAAAGGCTGGCAGAAAAGGCTGGGATAGGATACGGAGAAGATTTACAAGGGTGTTGCCAGGATAGAGGGTGTGAGGTATAGGGAGAGGTTGAGTAGGCTGGAACTGGAATCCTTGGAGCGCAGGAGGATGAAGGGTGATCTTATAGATGTGTACAAAATAATGGGGGGCATAGATCGGGTAAACGCACAGTCTCTTGCCCAGAGTGGGTGAACTGAAGACCAGAGAACATAGATTTAAGGTGAAGGGGAAATAATTTAATAGGAAGCTGAGGGGTAACTTTTTCACACAAAGGGTGGTGGGTGCATGGAACAAGCTGCCAGAGGAGGTAGTTGAGGCAGGGACTATCCCAACGTTTACGAAACAATTAGACAGGTACATGGGTAAGACAGGTTTGGAGAGATATGGACCAAACGCGGGCAGGTGGGACTAGGTCATAGATAGTCTGAGGAAGGGACTCGACCCGAAACATCACCCATTCCTTCTCTCTAGAGATGCTGCCTGTCCCGCTGAGTTACTCCAGCGTTTTGTATCTACTAAGTGGGACTAGTCTCGCTGGGACATGTTGGGCAGGTTGGGCCGAAGGGCCTGTTTCCACGCTGTATCATCCTATGACTGTGGTTTTGCAGTGCGAGAGAGAAGGTGGATGTTGTGGAGATAAGGGAACACTTGAGCGGCTGTGATTACCTCGTCATTAGCCTTATTACTGCGGTGGGCGCTGGTGTAGTCAATGGCAGTAAAGTGCCAGATTTCATGAGAGCCACGAAAGATAAAATGCAAAGAATAAAACTAAGGAGCAGCAATAAGGCCACAAAAAAAACTGGTGAAGATACTTTTGTGCAAATTCATCTCCCGCAGCATAGAATTTCAAGGTATTTCGGGTGGCACAGTGGCTCAGCTGGCTGCCTCGTAATGCCAGAGACCAGGGTTCGATCCTGACCTCGAATGTTGTCTTTGTGGAGTTTGCACGCACTCCTTTATTTGTTTTTTTTAAACACGTGTGTTTTCACCGGGCGCTCCGGTTTCCTCACGCACTCCCAAAGGCGTGCTGGTTTCTAGTTTAGTTGGCTCCTGTAAAATTGCAGGCTGCCGCAGTGTACCAGAGTGGAGGGAATGCATACAGTGGGCGGCACGGTGGCGGCACGGTAGAGTCGCTGCCTCACAGCGCCGGAGACCCGGGTTCCATCCCGACTACGGGCGCTGTCTGTACGGAGTTTGTGCGTTCTCCCCGTGACCTGCGTGGGTTTTCTCCGAGATCTTCGGTTTCCTCCCACACTCCGAAGACGTACAGGTTTGCCGGTTATTTGGCTTGGTGCAAATGTAAATTGTCCCTAACGTGAGTAGGACAGTGTTAGTGTGCGGGGATCGCTAGTCGGTGCGGACGCGGTGGGCCGAAGGGCCTGATTCCGCGCTGTATCTCTAAACGAAACTAAACTAAACTAAAACCAAGCTTCATAATTACACTGGCATTGATTTACCAGAAAGTTCTGATTGGTTTTTTTTTCAAATCATTTTTTTTTCTCTCACAAAACACGAATACCCTGCTGCGAGCCGTACATCCATAAAGTAACGAATGGTTCACAAGCTTATGTTGTATTAAATCCATATCGATTTTCCCACTGTTCAGGTTCCTGATGGGAACATTATGACGTCCACTGTGCACCTAATGCCACGACTGAAAGGTTAAATCTTCCTGTTAAATACGCGCTGGAGTTTAGATGGACGAGGGGGGGGAACCTCATTGAAACTTATCAAACAGTGAAAGGCCTGGAAAGAGTGGATATGGAGAGGATGTTTCCACTAGTGGGAGCGTCGAGGACCAGAGGTCACAGCCTCAGAATTAAAGGACGTCCCTTTATGAAGATGAGGAGGAATGTCTTTAGTCAGTGGGTGGTGAATCTGTGGAATTCTTTGCCACAGACGGCTGTGGAGGCCAAGTCAATGGCAAGTTAAGGCAGAGATAGATAGATTCGTACGGGTGTCAGGGGTTATGGAGAGAAGGCAGGAGAATGGGGTGAGGAGGGAGAGATAGATCAGCCATGATTGAAGGGTGGAGGATACATGATGGGCCGAATGGTCTAACCCAGAGGAATACAATGGAGTTTCATTACTTCATAAGCCTACTGCTAATCGATTTGTTTATTTCAGTTCATCCGTCTCGATCTTCTCGGGATATCACTGACTGATAAGGGCAGCCACGGTGGTGCAGCGGTAGAGTTGCTGCCTAACAGCGCTTACAGCGCCAGAGACCCTGGTTCGATCCTGACTACGGGTGCTGTCTGTACGGAGTTTGTACGTTCCCCCCGTGACCTGCGTGTGTTTTCCCCGAGTTCTTCAGTTCCCTCACACACTCCAAAGATGTGCGGGTTTGTAGGTTAATTGGCTTGGTATGTGTGTAAATTGTCCCTAGTATGTGTAGATCGTGTTAATGTGCGGGGATCGATGGTCGGCACGGACCCAGTGGGCCGAAGGGCCTGTTTCCGCGCTGTATCTCTAAACTATTGGGATCAAGCTTGACTTGTTCCTCTTGATTAACAAATAGTGATGTCTTGGAGCAATGAACTGTGGCAATTATTCACCAATGAGTCACAACCAAAGAACAAGATAATTTTTGGAGATAGACACAAAAATGCTGGAGTAACTCAGCGGGACAGGCAGCATCGCTGGAGAGAAGGGATGGGTGAAGTTTCGGGTCGAGA
Organism: Leucoraja erinaceus; assembly: GCF_028641065.1. Taxonomy (NCBI): domain Eukaryota; kingdom Metazoa; phylum Chordata; class Chondrichthyes; order Rajiformes; family Rajidae; genus Leucoraja; species Leucoraja erinaceus. The sequence continues at coordinate 28,420,912 of NC_073404.1, forward strand.
CCCTTGTTCAGACATCGACCCGAAACGCCACCCATTCCTTCCATCCAGAGATGCTGCCTGTCCCACTGAGTTACTCCAGCATTTTGCGTCTATCTTCGGTGTGAACTAGCACCACCAGTTCTCTTCTGCACAAGATTTATTTTTTGAAATCTCTTCCAAAGACAATTGAGCATTAAACGTGTGGAACATAAGATATAGTCCAGAAAGCGGTGATCTCTAAATTGTAAATAGATTGGGAGTGAGTTTGTCGAATTAAAATGTCATTTTCCGCTCTTCTCATCTCCTACTTGGTTCATTTTGTGTCGTTCTGGAGAAATACTCAACCGGGTACAATCTGTACAAGACTCACATCGCAAATTCTCATCTTGAAGGGTTTGATTGTCCTTTATTGATTTTTCAGCCCATCGGCTGTTGAAATTGGTACGGGCTAATGCCTTGTGACATTTTGATCGAGTGGTCGTGTCACGGTAACCAGGACGTGACATCTGAGGCAGAGCCTTTGATAAAAAACACAATGTTCCCGGGAGGACCGAGAGAACGTAATGGTGGCGAATAATCTTCGAACACCTCGCCTCGGCTAATGAAGGGAAGAAGCAGCAATCGATAATCCCTGCAGTCCGTGCTGTGGGAAAACAAGAACTGATTAAGATCAAGCTGCATTAACCTCATGATGTGTCGAGAGGATCAAGGTGCAGTGGGTTGTAACCTGAGGTTTTCAGCCAACGATGGTTTCTCCACAGCTTTGGCCGTTGCGTTCCTTTTAATGAGGTATCTAGGAAACATGCCATCCTCTGCTGTAGAACCGAGACGTGTTACCATGGAAATGGAAGGAAGGTTGGCTAATGAGGACGTGGTCATCTCAGCTGTTTCAGCAAAGTGATTTTAAAAGCCGGTGCTTGGCTTCGGAGCCCGATGGAAAACGCGCAGGATGGTCGCTCCATGCCGCCTTCGCCATTTAGGACTTAGATGATGAAAAAAGTTTTCACTCCCGAGAGTTGCGAATCTGTTGAATTCTCTGCCGCAGGAGGCAGTGGAGGCCACATGAGGTTCAAACGAAATTTGGTTTCTGCAGCCATTACAAGAAAAGAACCAAGACACACACCCAAACACAATTCACACAAACATCCATCAAGAGAGTTAGATCTAGCTCCTAGGGGTAATGGAATCAAGGGATATGTTGGTGAAAGGAGGAACGGGGAACTGATTTTGGATGATCAGACATGATCACATTGAATGCGGTGCTGGCTCGAAGGGCCGAATGGCCTACTCCTGCACCTGTTTTCTATGTTTCTATGCAAATCCAATCAGTACCCCGGCCACTCCCTCTTCTCTCCTCTCCCATCGGGCAAAAAGCACAGAAGTGTGTAAACGCACACCTCCAAATTCAAGGACAGTTTCTTCCCAGCTGTTATCAGACAACTGAATGTTCCTACCACAACCAGAGAGCAAACCTGAACTACTATCTACCTCATTGGTGACCCTCGTGCTATCTTTGATCGGACTTTACTGGCTTTACCTTGCACTAAAGGTAGACAAAAGTGCTGGAGAAACTCGGCGTCTATGGAGCGAAGGAAATAGGCAACGTTTCGGGCCGAAACCCTTATTCAGACTGATGGGGGGGGGGGGGGGGAGAGGGGAGGAAGAAAAAAGGAAGAGGAGGAGCCAGTGGGCTGAGGGAGAGCTGAGAAGGGGAGGAGACAGCAAGGGCTACCGGAAATTGGAGAAGTCAATGTTTAATCTGCTGGGGTGCAGACTGCCCAAGTGGAATATGAGGTGCTGCTCCTCCAATTTCCGGTGGTGCTCACTCTGGCCATGGAGGAGGCCCAGGACAGAAAGGTCAGATTCGGAATGGGAGGGGGAGTTGAAGTGCTGAGCCACAGGGAGATCAGGTTGGTTAATGCGGACCGAGCGGAGGTGTTCGGCGAAACGATCGCCAAGCCTACGCTTGGTATCGATAGTCCGGCTTGGGACCGAACTGGGAGGTGGGGACTTACCTTGCACTAAATGTTATTCACCTTCTTCCCTTTATCATGTATCTGTACACTGTGGACGGCTCGAATGTTTCATCATGTATTGTCTTTCCGCTGACTGGTTAGCACGCAACAAAAGCTTTTCACTGTACCTCGGTACACGTGACAATAAACTAAATTCAAACTCAATTCAATGATACCATATTGTTGCATTTACCTAGGTACAGTGAAATTCTTTGTTTTTGCGTAAGGGCCTGTCCCACTTGCCGATTTTTTTTTTCGGCGACTGCCGGCATCATTAGCTAACGTATCAGGTCACCGAAAAATTTGTGGCGCGACGCGACGCGACGTGACGTGACGATGTATTGACACGCGATGGTTTTTCAAGTGTCGCAACATTTTTTTTTTGTCGCCGCTGGATTTCGAAATAATAATAATAATAATAATAACTTTATTTGTTAAGCACCTTAAAAACAACCAAAGCTGACCAAAGTGCTGTACAGAAAAAAGAAAACAAGCAAGACATCATAAAACAGGCAGAACAACAGAACATACAACTAACACGAGGCGCATAAATTACATACAAAAATCCAAACAATAAATTAAAAAACATAAAACACGAGTACGAACAACGCAGCAAAACCAAGCAAATAAAGTTAATAAACAATTCAACACCTCACTGGTCTACAAAGGCCATGGAGAATAGATATGTCTTCAGGAGTGACTTAAAAACAGCTAGAGAAGGGGCCTGTTTAACGTGCAGAGGCAATTCATTCCACAATCTCGGAGCCGACACAGCAAAGGCACGGTCCCCTCTGAGCTTCCGCTTAGTCTTTGGCTCAGAAATGTTCAAAATCTTTTGGCGACACCGATATGACGCCGGCAATCGCCGAAAAAAATCACCAAGTGGCGCAGGCCCTTTACAATACACAAATTACGCAAAGAGTCACCACGTTTCTGGCGCCGACACAAATGTATTTCTCATGGGTCGTGTCGTTCCCTCTTCATTGTCGGTCGGCTATGTTGGTGGGCTAAAGGATCTGTGTCCACACTGTATTGTCCCATCACAATGTATGCTTCGACTTCTGGGGCAGCACGGTGGCGCAGCGGTAGAGTTGCTGCCTTACAGCGCCAGAGACCCAGGTGTGATCCTGACCACCAAAGCTGTTTGTATGCAGTCAGCACATTCTCCCCGTGACCCTGCGCGGGCTTTCTCCGGGTGCTCCGGTTTCCTCGTAGGTTAACACCTCAGATCTGCTGAGCATTGTGTTCCATTCTGGGCACCACGTTGCAGGAAAGATGTCAAGTTGGAAAGGGTGCAGAGAAGATTTACGAGGATGTTGCCAGGACTCGAAGGTCTGAGCTATAGGTAGAGGTTGGGCAAAGTCTCTATTCCTTGGGGCGCAGGTGGATGAGGGATCATCTTACACAATATAAAATCACGAGAGGAAAAGATCGGGTAGACTCACAGGGCCTTTTCCCAGAATTGGCAAATCGAGAACCAGAGAACATAGGTTTAAAGTGGAGGGGGAAAGATTTAATAGGAATCTGAGAGGTAACTTTTTCATACAAAGTGTGGTGGGGGTATGGAACGAGCTGCCAGAGGAGGTAGTTGAGGCAGGGACTATCCCAATGTTTAAGATACAACTAGACCAGTCCAATGGATAGGACGGGTCTTGGAGGCATTTGGGCCAAATGCAGGCAGGTGGGACTTAGTGTAGATTGGACAAGTTGTTCGGTGTGGGTGTAAGGTCATAAGGAATAGAAGTAGAATTAGACCATTCGGCCCTTCAAGACTACTCCGCCATTCAATCATGGCTGATCTATCTCTCCCTCCTATACCCATTCTCCTGCCTTCTCCCCATAACTTCTGACACCTGTACTAACTGGGCAAGTTGGGCCAAAGGACATGGTTCCACGCTGTATCACTCTGTGACCCATATACAGTCATGTTTACGTTCCAGTAATTATCAGTTCCTGAATGAATAATGATTGAATTTCCATACATATAAATGACAATAAAAGCATCTTGTGAACTTTGACCAAAGATAGCACCAGAAGTTCATTACCAATAATTGGTATCCATAGCAATTTGAATGCTAATCTAAAATCCTTGATAAAACAGAGCTTTGCAGCGGGTTTTAATTAGATGCGTTAAATATTTTGGGAATTTAATGCAAGTTGGCAAATGATCAGCAGTCACTTCATCAAGTATTCTGGGGAAAATGGAAAAATTAATTGATGTAAGTAAATTAATAAAACATTTATGCTTGTTTGTACCATTCTTTATTTGCCAAAGATCAAAGAATTCTATGTTCTGAGAAATTATATGTGAAGGAATTAAATTAATGGCCCAGAAGTTGCAGTTGGTTATAAGATGAAAGTATGAAAAAACCTGCTCATAAAGATCACAAATTAATCTTTTCCCACAGTGATTTTATCCTGAAATTACCATTTAAGGATTGTTTCCGCAATCTATAAGCAAAATGGGCGGCAAAGTGGCGCAGCGGGTAGGGCTGCTGCCTCGTAGCTCCAGAGACCCGGGTGCTGTCTTTGTGGAGTTTGCACGTTCTCCCTGCGGCCGTGTGTCTTTCCTCCGGGTGCTAAACTAAGCTTATAATTTGCCTGATAAACAGCTGAGAAGAAACTGTCCCTGAATCTGGAGGTGTGCGTTTGCCAACTTCCGTACCTCTTGCCTGGTGGGGAGAGGAGGGAGTGGACAGGGTGAGACTGGTCCTTGATTATGCTGCTGGCCTTGCCGAGCGTAGCCGGGGTCAATGGGAGCGAGGTTGGTTTGTGTGATGGTCTGGGCTGCGTCCACAATGTTACTGCAATTTCCTGTGGTCTTGGATGGAGCGGTGTTGTGATGCATTCCGATATAATGCTTTCTACGGGGCGTCTGTGGAAGTAGGTGAGAGTTGTTGGGGACATGCCGAACCTCCGAAGCCTGATTACCACAACGTCAGTACAAAGCGTAATGCCAAAACCAACTAGTATCTGCCTGCACATAACCCATATCCCTCCGTTCCCTGCATATCCCTGTGCCTATCCAAAAGCCTCTTAAACTCCACTATCGTATCTGCCTCAACCACCACCCATGGCTGCGCATTTCAGCCACCCACCACCCTCTGTGTAAAAAAAACCTGCCCCTCTCATTGCCTTTAATCTTTGTCACTCTTCCCGTAAAATGGTATCTCCAGAAAACTTGGTTTGGTAAATTCGTGGATGTATGTTATTTAAATATGTTATTTGCGGAGGTCGAAGGCTTTTGGCACATTGACCTTCATCAGTCAGGATATTGAGTACAGAAGTCGGGAGGTCATGCTGCGGTTGTATAAGACGTTGGTGAGGCCACATTTAAAGTATCATGTTCATTCTGGGCACCGTGTTATAGTAGGAAAGGGGGCAGAGAAGATTTACAAGGATGTTGCCAGGACTCGAGGGTGTGAGCTACAGGGAGAGGTAGGGCAGGCTGGGACTCTATTCCCTGGAGCGCAGGAGCATTAGGGGTGATCTTAAAGAGTTGCATAAGATCATGAGAGGAACTAGATCGGGTAGATGCACAAAGTCTCTTGCCCAGGGTAGGGGAATCGAGAAGCAGAGGGCACAGGTTTAAGAAAGATTTTCTTGGAACCTGTGGGGTAACTTTTTCACACAAGGGGTGGTGTGGTGTATAGAACGAGCTACTGGAGGAGATAGTTGAGGCTGGGGCCATCACAACCTTTAAGGAGCAATTAGATCGGTACATGGATAGGACAGGTTTAGAAGGCCAAACACAGGCAGATGGGACTAGTGTAGATAGGGCATGTTGGTCGGTGTGGGCAAGTTGGGCTGAAGGGCCTGTTTCTACGCTGTATCACTATGACTCTAATAATATTTAATATTTATCATGTCTTGGTTTTATACTTCTTAGTTATTAGTTTATTAAATTAGAAATTGATTGGTCATTAAATAAAAATATGAAGAGATGGTTATATTGGTGGAAAAAATTGTTGATGAATGGAGCTTAATTTTTAATTATTTTCAATTATTAATTGAAACTAATAACTAAAAAGTATAAAATCAACACATGTTAAATATTAAACAAATTATTAAAACATAGACACTAAAAAAATTACCAAGCCCCAAGTTTTTTCAAGATGCCAAAACTAACATGTTTTAAGCTACAAAGAAACTATTGCCAGTTCATATAATTTTTTAATTAAATCAGAAATAAAGGTATCGGTCATAAAATTAACAGTTTTATAACATTTTTTTAACTTCCACTGAAATTTAGTTTAGTATGGTTTAGTTTAGTGTGGAAACAGGCCCTTTGGCCAACCGAGTCCGCACCGACCAGCGATCCCCACACACTGATGTTTTATTATTATTAATGTTTAGTGTTTCCTGAGTCATTCGTAACTGTCACTGAATGCCATGTTGTTACTTGTGGGTGGAGCACCAAGGCAAATTCCTTGTATGTGAATACTTGGCCTATAAACTAACTTACTTACTTACTTACCACTATCATACACACACTAGGGACAATTTTACGTTTATACATTTTATATAATTGTTAAATTTATACGAAGGTGATTGTTGGTCGGCGCGGACTCGGGGAGGACAAAGGGCTGTATAACCGAACTGCCTGGAGATAACCCGGAGCTAAAGGGCGGCACGGTGGCGCAACGCAGATCTTCGACCCGGGTTCGATTCTGACTACGGGTGCTGTCTTTACGGAGTTTGTACGTTCTCCCCGTGGCCTGCGTGGGTTTTCTCTGGGGTGTTCTGGTTTGATCCCACACTCCAAAGATGTATGGATTTTTTTTTTTTTTTTTTTTTTTTTATTTTTATTTTATTAGAAGTAAGTACAGTCATATGGCACCAAAGTGCCTAATATATATTTTCATAATACATTTCATTTTTCAACTTCTTTTTTTTTTTTTGTTACATTGAAAAAAGATGAGAATAAGAAAAATAAGTTAGATAGTAAAGGATAGAAAGATGTGAAATATATAGTGTGTGAAGAAAGAGAACGAGTAAATGAAGAAAGTTGAGAGAGAAAATAGTGAAAAGAAAATAAAATAAAAAAGAAAAGGAGATCATTATTTATAATCTTGATGTATGGATTTGAAGATTAATTGGCTTGGTATTTAAAAAAAATGAAAAAATTGTCCCTAGTGTGTGTGTAGGTCAGTGTTAATGTGCGGGGGGGTCGTTGGTCGGAGCGGGCCGAAGGGCCTGTTTCCATGCTGTATCTCTAAACTAAACCCACGCGGTCACAGAGAGACTGTGCAAACTCCACACTGAACACTGTTCGGACAAGAGCAATGGAAACCGAGATGGAAAATAGATTCTATTTCTCAACTGGGCTGACAGAAACCATTTAGTATTTAGTGTGTTTGACAAGGCCACTGCCCTTCCAATGGATCTGGTCTTTCTGTTTGTGATTGCAGTTTTAAAACAATGTGTATTTCTTGCCTTGGCACCCTGATAATGAAAGGGCGGAGAATCATCCAGAGATAAGACATCTTATCTATGAAGTCGTGTCAAACTGGTAATTACTCTCAAGTTCCAATCTGTGGTGGAATGATTAGACTCGGCTGAAATGATCACCTGTAGGTCAGTCAGTCTTTGCTCTGCGCTTAACATCTGCACTTGTAAAGTTCTCAGTGAGGGTGACCTGACATCATCCTGACCCTGTCAGCCTCGTCGAAGGAACATTTTGCTCGCAAAGGAAGACACACAAAGTGCTGGAGTAAAGGGCCTGTTTTTCTGCGACTGCCGGCACCCGTCATAGGTTGCCCAAAATTTTCAACATGTTGAAAATCCAGCGGAGACCAGAAAGACGCTACGACTCTTTGGGCGACTGAGGAGGCGACTCAAAACCATACAGGCGACACGCTGGTGACATGTCGCGGGGGTGAAGCCTGTATGGTCGTGAGTAGTCGCCCAAAGAGTCGTACCTTGTTCTGGTCGCCGCTGGATTTTAAACACGTTGAACATTTTCTGCGACCTGCAAAGACCGATGACGGGTGCCGGCAGTCACCGAAAAAGTTGCGTAAGTGGGGCGGGTCAGGCAGCATCTCAGCAGAGAAGGTTCCCGTTTGGTGACATTTCTCAGTCGCAGATGGCAGTGGAGGCCAACTCACTGGATACTTTCAAGAGAGTTAGATTTAGCTCTGAGGGCGAAAGGAATCAAAGGATATTGGGGGGGAAAAGCAGGAACGGGGTACTGATTTTGCATGATCGGCCATGATCATATCGAATGGTGGCGCTGGCTCGAAGGGAGGAGACCCTTTTCCTCACAGAGAGTGGTGAGTCTGTGGAATTCTCTGCCTCAGAGGGCGGTGAAGGCAGATTCTCTGGATGCTTTCAAGAGAGAGCTAGATAGGGCTCTTAAAAATATTGTAGTCGGGGGATATGGGGAGAAGGCAGGAACGGGGAACTGATTGGGGATGATCAGCCATGATCATATTGAATGGTGGCGCAGGCTCGAAGGGCCGAATGGCCTACTCCTTCACCTATTTTCAATGTTCTAGGATAGTGTTAATGTACGGGGATCGCTGGTCGGTGCAGACTCGGTGGGTCGAAGGGCCTGTTTCTGCGTTGTATCTCTAAACTAAACTAAACTAAAACTCTCTCCTAATGTACATTTATTTAGAGAGCCTGGGGTTTGTCTCATTTATGTGGTTTTTCTTGTTCATAACAATAAGTTACTGGAAAACAAGTTCCTGTTAAGAGCCCTTTCCAATGAAATCACTGCCAGTAACATGCTGAAAGTGTTGCCATGGGAACAAGTTATCCACTTTAAATACAGCATTAACCCAAAATACTCAGCGGGATTAAATTATCAAAGAAACCTGAGTGTCCAACTAAATGGCCAGTAATAAAGTTGTTGGCAAAGTGCTGAATAACCACAGTATTAGTTGGGACTAAAAAATTCTCGTTTAATCTTCAAAATCTTGTTGCTCCTTGGAGCGAGTTGATTTCTGTGAAGGGGTGGTGGAATTTCTCATAGTTTTCAATGATTGGCCAATTCCAATGTTGGACATAGAACAGAGAACACAGGGCAGTACAGCACAGGAACAGGCCATTCGGCCCACAATGTCTGTGCCAAACACGACACCAAGATAAACTATCTCATCTGCCTGCACACGATCCACCCATGAAGAAGTCTGAAGAAGGGTTTCCATCCGAAACGTCACCTACTCATTTTCTCCATAGATGCTGCCTCACCCGCTGAGTTTCACCAGCATTTGGTCTATAGACAATAGGTGCAGGAGTAGGCCATTCGGCTCTTTGAGCCATTCAATGTGATCATGGCAGGTCATCCCCAATCAGTACCCGTTCCTGCCTTCTCCCCATATCCCCTGACTCCGCTATCTTATCCAGCCCTATCCAGCTCTCTCTAGAAGGTATCCAGAGAATCGGCCTCCACCGCCCTCTGAGGCAGTGAATTCCACATTCTCGCAACTCTCTGTGTGAAAAAATGTTTCCTCATCTCCGTTCTAAATGGCTTACCCCTTACTCTTAAACTGTGGCCCCTGGTTCTGGACTCCCCCAACATCGGGAACATGTTTCCTGCCTCTGGCATGTCCAAACCCTACTATCGATTTTTCCAACATCTGCAGTTCCATCTTAAACACAAATGCTGGAGGAACTCAGCGAGACAGGCAGCATCTCTGGCGAGAAGGAGCAGGTGACGTTTCAGGTCGAGACTCGTCTTCAATCTGAAGGATGGTCTCGACTCGAAATGTCACCCATTCCTTCTCTCCAGAGATGCTGCCTGTTCCGCTGAGTTACCCCAGCATTTTATGTCTATCTGCATGAGAGGAATAGATTGGGGAAAGTCATAAAGTCATTCAGTCATAGAGTGATACAGCGTGGAAACAGGCCCTTCAGCCTAACTGATCCATGCCAACTAGTCTCATCTGCCTGAAATTTACCCATATCCCTCTAATCCTGTCCTATCCATGTACCTGGCCAAACGTTTCTCAATTGTTGCAATAGTCCCTGCAATAATCTTTTAACCAGAATTGGGGAATCAAGAATCATAGCTTTAAGGTGAGGGGGGTTGAAAGATTTAATCTGAGAGGCAACATTTTTTACACAATGGATGGTGTGTGTACGGAATGAGCTGCCTGAGGAGGTCATTGAGGCAGGTGCTATCGCAACGTTTAAGAAACATTTGGACAGGTACATGGATAGGACAGGTTTAGAGGGATATGGGCCAAACGCGGGCAGGCGGGACTTGTGTAGATGTGGGCAAGTTGGGAGGAAGGGCCTGCTTCTATGATTGTAGGCATAACAAACCCGAAACGTCGCCTATCCATGTCTTCCAGAGACACTGCCTGAGCCACTGAGTGACTCCAGCACTTTGTTTTCTGTCCATCATCTTTCCTATTGGAATTTCAGGCATGTGTTCTCTGTGAAACGATATTTTGATATCTGATACTTTCAGGGAAGCGAATGGTAGGATCAGTCCTGACTAATCTGAACATCCAATCTTTTATATAATAAATTCATACAATTATTATCATTCAATATCATTTATTATTATATTAATAGTTATTATGCATGTATATAAGAATGTATATGTATATAAAAACATATAGGTAATATAAGATATATAATATATAGAATAATCGGCATGGTGGTGCAGCGGTAGAGTTGCTCCCTTACAACGCTTGCAAAGCCCAGGTTCGATCCTGACTACGGGTGCTGTCTGTACGGAGTTTGTAAGTTCTCCCCGTGACCTGCGTGGGTTTTCTCTGGGTGCTTCGGTTTCCTCCCACACCCCAAAGTCATTCAGGTTTGTAGGTTAATTGACTTGGTATCATTGTAAATTGTCCCTGGCGTGTGTAGGATTGTGTTAGTGTGCGGGGATCGCTGGTCGGCGCAGACTCGGTGGACCGAAGGGCCTGTTTCCCCGCTGCATCTTTGAACTAAACTAAATTGGACTGAGTGAGGGAAGAATGATTTTGATTTGAACAACATTGCAAGTTGGATTTGCTTTGAATTGCCTAGTTGGGTGACTTTGTAACGCTGATTAAGGTGGATATACATATGAATGAAGAAATCTGACAAAAGATGGTCCTTTCTGGCGTTCCTACACTGTCAAGATTGCTGGCTGGATCTTGATGTGCTTAGACCCTGATATGATTAGTGCAGTCCCATGGGGCTAATTTTTGCAGCAAGCGCTCTATTGAGACACATGCTGGATGGTACTGTAGGCTTATAGTTGTGCAACTGGATATGCCTGGTTCTGCATGATTAACTTACTTTGGACAAAGCCTGTGTGGCCATCAATCTGTTCATCGGCGCCTAAACCATCACAGGGCCGGGCAGTAAATGAGGTATCGCTCCTGCGCCAGCCAAAGAACGAAACTAATGGGCCTGTCCCACTTACGCAACTTTTTCGGCAACTGCCGGCAGCCGCCAAAAATGTTCAACATGTTGACATTTTGCAGCAGTCGCCTGGAGTTGCCCAAAAAATCACCTAAAGTGGGACGGGCTCATTAAGCACCTCTATGTGAAGAGGTGGTAACGAAGGGATACGAACAGTGAAAATAGCAGGATGAGTGGGGTGGGGGGAATGAACTGCAGACACAAAATCCTGGAGTAACTCGACGGGACAGGCAGCATCTCTGGAGAGAAGGAATGGGTGACGTTTCGGGTCGAGACCCTTCTTCAGACTTGACCTGAAACGTCACCCCGGGCCGCTGGCCAGCACGGTCTCGACGGGCCGAAGGGCCTGTTTCAGCGCTGTATCTCCAAAGTCTAAAAAGTAAAGAAGAGAAAATGGTCCACCCGTCAGCTCCCAAATTCAGGGGCTCTGATCAAAACAATTTCCAGTGGTAATTGGGGAAATAATTGCAGTAATAAATGCAGCTACGGCCACATAAGGCGCAACCTATAAAGATACCAGGTATCAAATGTAAAGAAAAAGTTCTCTAATGTAACTAGGTGCTCATTAATTGTCTCAGACTGTTTCTGTCTCGCAGTTTGAGAGTTCTTTCGGGCAAAGGGGAGCTGGGATCGTGCAATATTTATAGCAAGAAGCCAAGGAGCCAAATATACACGTTTTTGGAGTGTGATTAATAGTCGAAGCAAGGGCATGCAAATTGATTCTGTGGCAGATCGTTCAGCGATGAATCCAGGCACTTACTCGAAATGTGTACGAAGGAACCGCAGATGCTGGTTTAAAAAAAACAAAGAAAGACACAAAATGCTGGAGGAACTCAGCAGGGACAGGCATCATCTTCTTCTGCAGTTGTATAGGACTCTGGTGAGACTGCATCTGGAGTATTGTGTACAGTTTTGGTCTCCTACATAGATACATAGAAAATAGGTGCAGGAGTAGGCCATTTGGCCCTTTGAGCCTACACTGCCATTCAATTTGATCATGGCTGATCATCCAACTCGGTATCCTGTACCTGCCTTCTCTTCATACCCCCTGATCCCTTTAGCCACAAGGGCCACATCTAATTCCCTCTTAAATATAGCCAATGAACTGGCCTCAACTACCCTCTGTGGCAGAGAATTCCACAGATTCACCACTCCCTGTGTGAAAAATGTTTTTATCATCTCGGTTTTAAAGGATTTCCCCCTTATCCTTAAGCTGTGACCCCTTGTCCTGGACTTCCCCAACATCGGGAACAATCTTCCTGCATCTAGCCTGTCCAACCCCTTAAGAATTTTGTAAGAAGTTTCTATAAGATCCCCCCTCAATCTCCTAAATTCTAACGAGTACAAGCCGAGTCTATCCAGTCTTTCTTCATATGAAAGTCCTGACATCCCAGGAATCAGTCTGGTGAACCTTCTCTGCACTCCATCTATGGCAATAATGTCTTTCCTCAGATTTCGAGACCAAAACTGTACGGGTCTGAAGAAGGGTCTCGACCCGAAACATCACCCATTCCTTCTCTCCAAAGATGCTGTCTATCTCGCTGAGATACTCCAGCTTTTTGTGTCTATCTTCGGTTTAAACCAGCATCTGCAGTTCCTTCCTACACATAGAAATAGTGTTAAGGTGAGGATCGATGGTCGGCATAGATTCGATGGGCCAAAAGGCCTGACAATTTACAGAAGCCAATTCATCTACAGTACAAACCTGCAAGTCTCTGGAGTGTGGGAGGAAACTGGAGCACCCAGAGAAAACCCACGCTGGCCGCGGGGAGAACGTACAAACTCCGTACAGACAGCACCCGTAGTCAGGATCAAACCCGGGTCAACCCAGCGCCACACCAGAACACCGTTCTTGTTCAGAACGGGGTCACAATTCAGAACTAGGGGTCACAGTTTAAGGATAAGAGGGAAATCTTTTAGGACCGAGATGAGAAAATCATTTTTTACCCACAGAGTGGTAAATCTGTGGAATTCTCAGCCACAGAAGGTAGTTGAGGCCACAGTTCATTGGCTATATTTAAGAGGGAGTTAGATGTGGCCCTTGTGGCTAAAGGGATCAGGGGGTATGGAGAGAAGGCAGGGATGGGATACTGAGTTGGATGATCATATCGAATGGCGGTGCAGGCTCGAAGGGCCGAATGGCCTACTCATCCACCTATTTTCTATGTTTCTATCTGAACTCTATTGAAGTTGCGAAAGTCGTTGCATAATCCTTGAGTTGCTTAAAAATCTGCAGGGTTCGGATGTAACTTTTTACGCATTAAAAATGTATGTGCTTCCATCCTGGCCAATTCACCTCCTGCTACATCTCTGCCTCAGCACAGCCTGGGGAATTTGCCACAGCAGGCACAAGGCACCATCATTCAGCCTCTCTCTTACATCTGCCAAGCTGCGACTGATGTTAACTGCAGAAAAACACAGGGCAGGAAAATCACTCGGAGTTATATATGATCAGCCAGTGAAAGATTCTTTGAGTATTCGGGAACATGGAAGGTTCAGAAATCTGGAATGATACAACAGCGCGGTGGCGCAGCGGTAGAGTTGCTGCCTCACAGCGCCAGAGACCTAGGTTCGATACTGACTACGGGTGCTGTTTGTACGGAGTTTGTACGTTCTCCACGTGACCTGCGTGGGTTTTCTCCGAGATCTTCGGTTTCCTCCCACACTCCAAAGACGTGCAGGTTTGTAGGTTAATTCATTTGGTATCAATGTAAAAAATTGTCCCCAGTGTGTGTAGGATAGTGTGCCGGGATCGCTGGTCGGTGTGGACTCGGTGGGCCGAAGGGCCTGTTTATGATGTGTAGATGGGATATGTTGGTCAGTATGAGCAAGTTGGGCCAAAGGGCCTGTTTCCATGTTGTATGTTCGGTGACTCACTGGCACGGTGGCGCAGTGGTAGAGTCGCTGCCTCACAGCGCCAGAGACCCGGGTTCGATCCTGACTACGGGCGCAGTCGGTACGGAATTTGTACGTTCTCCCCGTGACCGTCTGGGTTGTCTCCGGCAGCTCCGGTTTCCTCCCACATCCCAAATACGTGCAGGTTTGTAGATTATTTGACCTCTGTAGATAGTCCCTCGTGTGTAGGATGGAATGAGTGTACAGGTTTAGTTTAAGTTTAGAGATACAGCGCGGAAACAGGATCTTTAGCCCACCGGGTCCGCGCCGACCAGCGATCCCCGCACACTAACACCATCCCTCACACACGAGGGACAATTTATAATTGTACCAAGCCAATTAACCTGCAAACCTGCACGCCTTTGGAGTGTCGGAGGAAACCGGAGCACCTGGAGAAAACCCACGCAGGTCACGGGGAGAAGGTACATAGAAACATAGAAACATAGAAATTAGGTGCAGGAGTAGGCCATTCGGCCCTTCGAGCCTGCACCGCCATTCAATATGATCATGGCTGATCATCCAACTCAGTATCCCGTACCTGCCTTCTCTCCATACCCCCTGATCCCTTTAGCCACAAGGGCCACATCTAACTCCCTCTTAAATAATAGCCAATGAACTGGCCTCAACTACCCTCTGTGGCAGAGAGTTCCAGATTCACCACTCTCTGCGTGAAAAAAGTTCTTCTCATCTCAGTTTTAAAGGATTTCCCCTTTATCCTTAAGCTGTGACCCCTTGTCCTGGACTTCCCCAACATCGGGAACAATCTTCCTGCATCTAGCCTGTCCAACCCCTTAAGAATTTTGTAAGTTTCTATAAGAGTATAAGACTCCGTACAGACAGCACCCGTAGTCAGGATCAAACCCAGTTCTCTGGCGCTGTGAGGCAGCAACTCTAAATAATCAAGGTTACAACACTGACAGCCACACTCTGCTGGTTCGCCAATGAGCTTTGCTTTTCAGACATTGATAAGATGCTTTGTACAATCTCAACTGATGTACTGATGATGGAAGATCTTAACGCTATTGAATAGCCAGGAAATGCAGACAAATGAGTGACATTGGACTTCTAAGCTCAGTTTTGCAAATTCCGATCAGAGGACATCAAAAGAGGACGATACACCAAGAGCAGAGCGATTGACAACATCAAAAAACACTCTGAATTTTGTCAGAACCAAATGATTCTTCAGCTCATTCATGTCCATGGCAACGGGAAATAGGCCCGTGAAAATATACGTTGGATAGAAAACTAATCAGCAGGACCAAGCTCGTCCTTCAATGACATTATATAAATGATCCAAGCTGCCAGGGCACCAGGCCTGCAAGTTAGGCTATAACATACGATGAGCGTTCGATGGCACTGGGCCTGCACTCGCTGGAGTTTAGAAGGGGGGGGGCCTCATTGAAACTTCACCGAATAGTGAAAGGCCTAAATAGAGTGGATGTGGAGAGGATGTTTCCACAAGTGGGAGAGTCCAGGACCAGAGGGCACAGCCTCAGAATTAAACAGCGTTCTGTTACGAAGGAGATGAAGAGGAAATTATTTAGTCAGAGGGTGGTGAACATGTGTAATTCTTTGCCACAGAAGGCTGTGGAGGCCAATTCAGTGGATATATTTAAGGCAGAGATAGATATTCTTGATTAGTCAGGGGTTATGGGAAGAATGGGGTTAGGAGGGAGAGATGGATCAACCATGAATGAACAGTGGAGCAGACTCGATGGGCCAAATGGCCTAATTCTGCTCCTATCACTTATGGTCTTATGAGTATAAGAAATTGAGGATGCATCTCGACCTAAATGATCACTCATTCCTTCTCTCCAGAGATGCTGCCTGACCTGCTGTGTTACTCCTGCATTTTGTGTCTATACAAGAAATTGCGCATCACCTTCGGACAAGATCAGACCTTTCATAGGCTAGGAAGTTGCAGGATAGCACCGGAACGTGGAAAGGGGACGGGGAATGTCACCAGGTTTTTGTTTTTTTTTTGGTTTTTGTATCATGTTGAAATTAAATAAATTATTTTTTGATGCAAATTTTTTTTTTAAGAAAAAAAAAAAAATAAGATCACCCCATCATCCTTCAGCGCCCAGCCTATTCAACCTCTCCCTATAGCTCAGAACCATGAGTCCTGGTAATGTCCCAGCACCAAAGTAAAAGGAAGTAAGGTAAAATTCAGGGCACCATAACATACAATCATTTCATCGCAAATGTTCTTCTGTTCTTACTTTCAAGGACTTTCAGGCAAAAGGCAAAATAAGACTGGGTTTCTATTTTTGTGGATTCCATCTGCCATGCATCTGGTATCATTTATCCAAGTGAAAAGACCAGCATTCTGTCATATCCATAAATTGAAGTGTGTGTGTGTGAAATGTGCGTTTGTTAATTGAAGTGAACAAGTGCTGGGCGAATGGCATTTATATCAGAGTTTTAAACCAATAAACATCCCAGTCCAGGGCAATGAAAACTCCGGAAAAGGTTCTGGGAAAAGACCAGGAAAAGTCCAGATGAGTTTCACAAAATGTCCAGAACTAGAGTCCAGACTGTTATATAGTCATTTGTCCCAGATATCCACATTCAGTACCCCGTTCCTGCCTTCTCACCATATCCCCTGACTCCGCTACCTTTAAGAGCTCTATCTAAATCTCTCTTGAAAGCATCCAGAGAATTGTCCTCCACCGCCC
The DNA here is from genome assembly GCF_028641065.1 of Leucoraja erinaceus. Taxonomy (NCBI): domain Eukaryota; kingdom Metazoa; phylum Chordata; class Chondrichthyes; order Rajiformes; family Rajidae; genus Leucoraja; species Leucoraja erinaceus. The sequence goes on from NC_073404.1 coordinate 28,437,845, forward strand.
TCTGAGGGGAATATAGGGGAAGTGCTTGGGGTAGAGGAATCAAGGGCCAGAGAAGATAACATTAAGATGAGAGAGGCAAGTTGTAATGGGAACCTGAGGGGCAACTTTTCCACACAGAAGGTGGTCGGTACGTGGAACGAGCTACCAGGGGAAGTATTTGAGTCTGGTACAATAACATTTGGACAGCTACATGTAGGAAAGGTTTGGAGGAATATGGACCATACAAGGGCAGGTGTGACCAGTGTAGATGCATCATTTTGTTCAGCCTGGGCAAGTTGGGCCAAAGGGCCTTTTCCCATGCTGTTTGACTGTATGAGTATCGTTTGCATTGATTAGTACATTTCTACAGGTGATGCGTAGAAAGCATTTTATCGGGATGCAACACATCCCGATTTGGGAAACAGCTCCATCCAAGACCTCGGGAAATTTCAGAGAATTGCAGACCATCACACAAACCAACCTCTCTTCTATTGACTCCATCTACACCTCACGCTGCCTCGGCAAGGCCAGCAGCATCATCAAGGACGAGCCTCACCCTGGCCTCTCCCCTCTCCCAGAGGTACAGAAGTGTGAAAACGCACACCTCCAGATTCAGGGACAGTTTCTTCCCAGTTGTTATCAGGTGACTGAATCATCCTACCACAACCAGAGAGCAGTGCTGAACTACTATAGATCTACCTCATTGGTGACCCTCGGACTATCTTTGATCGGACTTTACTGGCTTTACCTTGCACTAAACATTATTCCCTTATCGTGTAATGGCTCGATTGTAATCGCGTATTGTCTTTCCGCTGACTGGTTAGCATGCAACAAATGATTTTCACCTTACCTGACAAATAAACTCAATTCAATGAACTCAAACTCAGCACAATAAACCCAATGCACTTTGTGTTTCAGGAAATCTATTATCTATTGAAAATGTTTGTTGGTTCTTCAAAAGTAGTGGTGCCCTTGTTAAGCCGTGTACAACAGATTGCAGATCTTTTAGCAGATTAAAATTATTGCATATCAAAAATCTAAATGGTGGCACAATGACATAGAACAGTTATTTCTGCATCAAAGAATGAATTACAATAATTAATTAGAACAGCAGATGGTCCAAGATAAGTTAAAGAACTTGCAATCAGATTGTAGTTCAGAATGAATTATAAGATTTTGCACAGTAGAATTACCAAACTCTTTGCATTTTGCCGTAAAACATTGGTTACTTGGAAATGCGAATGAATTGGCATGAGTTTCATAACAAGGTGCATGGTGCAGCTGGTCGGCACAAGGGACCCAGGTTCGATTTCCTGACCTCGGGTGCTGTCTGTGTGGAGTTTGCACGTTCTCCCAGTGAACGTGTGTCTTTCCTCCTGGTACTCCGGTTTCCTCCCACGTTCCCAAAGATGTGCGGGTTTGTTAGGTTAATCGGCCCTCTGTAAATTGCCTCTACTGTGTAGGGAGTGGATGAGAAAGGGTTTCGACCCGAAACGTCGCCCATTCCTACTCTCCAGAGATGCTGCCTGTCCCGCTGAGTTACCCCAGCATTTTGTGTCTATCTTTTACCTAGAACATGTTTGAACGGGCGATCGATGGTCGGCCTGGACTCAGTGGGCCGAGCGGCCTGTTTCCATGCTGTATCTCTAAACTAAACTGAACAAAATTCTCTCCTAACCACAGCTGCTTCCTACTTCACACAGTGAACTAAAGAGCATGTTTCTATGTGTAGGAAGGAACTGCAGATCCTGGTTTAAACTGAAGATCGACACACACTCCAAAGACGTACAGGTTTGGAGGTTAATTGGTAAAATTGTCCGTAGCGTGTGTAGGATAGCGTCAGTGTGCGGGGATCGCTGGTTTGGCACGGACTCAGTGGGCTGAAGGGCCTGTTTCCGCACTGTATCTATAAACTAAACTAAACTGGAGTTTACTGTGGTAGCATTGTCCAGGAATTGATTCTGCAAAATACCGAAAGTGCTGCAATCTTTTCAATCACTTGTGGCTATTTATCAGCAGCGTAACAGGGCCAAGCCCAAACGCAGGTAGTTCATTATAATGAACCATTTTGCCCATGAATCGTTGCTGGCACAATGTCTGATCAGAATTCTATTCAAATATAACAAGGTGCACACGGATATCATTTTTGAAAACAAATTGTGTTTAAACTTCCTGCCTCATTTCGTGTGGCGTGTAATTGACATCCAGAGGTGAAGGGAAGGCAGCAATCAGGCACGTCGGGGAAAGTCCAAGATCTAAAGGGAAAAAACATGTTGTTTTGAATTTTGCTAACAGCAATAACTTTACCTCGATATCAACTTTATTTTTAGTTTAGTTTGTGTTAGAGATACTGCGTGGAAACAGGCCCTTCGGCCCGCCAAATCCGTGCCAACCAGCGATCCCCGCGCATTAACTCCATCCTACACACACTGGGGACAATTTATAATTGTATCAATGGCACGGTGGCGAAGCTAAAAGCGACGGAGACCCGGGTTCGATACTGATTACGGGCGCTTGTCTGTACGGAGTTTGTACCTTCTCCCCGTGACCTGCTTGGGTTTTTCTCCAAGATCTTCGGTTTCCTCCCACACTCTGAAGGCAAACGGGTTTGCAGGTTAATTGGCTTGGTATAAATGTTTAAAAATGTATCCCTAGTCTGTGTAGTGTTAGTGTGCTGGGATCGCTGCGCGGTGCGGAGTCTAATCTAAACTAAATGAAAGGAAACTAAATAGGACAGGTGCCATACTTTGAAAGCAATGTCGATTTGAAACTCTGTTTAGTTTATTGTCACGTGTACCGAGGTACAGTGAAAAGCTTTTGTTGCATGCTAACCAGTCAATGTGCAGGAAGGAACTGCAGGTGCTGGTTTACACTGAATGCTGCAGTAACCCAGCGGGACAGGCAGCATCTCTGGAGTGATGTTTCGGGTCTAGACCCTTCTTCAGACTGAAAGTCAGGGGAAAGGGAGACACAGAGATAAGGAAGGGTAAGTTGTGAAAACAAAACATCAAAGGGGATAGGGATCAAGGTATCCATAGGTGAGATCATTGTTAGCTGGGAGGAGGTGACAGAAGCGTACAGAGATACTGTAAAATGTAATCGGGGACAGTCAGACTGGTCGGAGAAGGTAGAAGGGGGAAGGATGGAGAGAGGGAAAGCACGGGTCAAGTTCAAGTTCAAGTGAGTTTATTGTCATGTGTCCCTGACAGGACAATGAAATTCTTGCTTTGCTTCAGCACAACAGAACATAGTAGGCATTTACTACAAAACAGATCAGTGTGTCCATATACCATAATATAAATACTGTATATACACACATGAATAAATAACCTGATAAAGTGCAAATAACAGATAATGGGTTATTAATAATCAGAGTTTTGTCCAAGCCAGGTTTAATAGCCTGGTGGCTGTGGGGAAGTAGCTATTCCTGAACCTGGTTGTTGCAGTCTTCAGGCTCCTGTACCTTCTACCTGAAGGTAGCAGGGAGATGAGTGTGTGGCCAGGATGGTGTGGGTCTTTGATGATACTGCCAGCCTTTTTAGGCAGTGACTGCGATAAACCCCCTCGATGGAAGGGAGGTCAGAGCCGATGATGGACTGGGCGGTGTTTACTACTTTTTGTAGTCTTTTCCTCTCCAGGGCGTTCAAGTTGCCGAACCAAGCCACGATGCAACCGGTCAGCATGCTCTCTACTGTGCACCTGTAGAAGTTAGAGAGAGTCCTCCTTGACAAACCGACTCTCCTTGCTTGAAGATAGAGAAGAAACATGATAAATGGAATAAGGTGAATAATGTTTCATGCACGATAAAGTCATGCATTAAACATTAAGCCGGTAAAGTCGTATGACCCTTCTGAAGAAGGGTCTCGACCCCGAAACGTCACCCATTTCTTCTCTCCAGAGATGCTGCCTGTCCCGCTGAGTTACTCCAGCTTTTTGTGTCTATCTTTGGGTTAAACCAGCATCTGCTGTTCTTTCTTGCACGCAAAGTCGTCTGATTGTCTAGTTTAGATTATCTGCAGGTTTATTAGTACCAGAGGTGATTTAGGATGATCTTATTGAGTTCAGGATTTATTTTTTAATGTTTTACAGCAGATGGTTGAATCTTTATTATGTCCTATGTCATCGATGAATAATGAAATTGTCAATGCTAGATGAACTATTGTAACATTAAGTTAATCAATGGATGAGTTTAATTGCTGGTAAATTCTGTATCTTCTTTAGGCTTCAAAGGATTATAATAGCCTCGTAAACCACAATTAATGTGTTGGTTTTGAAAGCTGTCAGAATGCTTCAAATTAATTTCTTAACAATTAACATATGTTATCTGTTAAAATATTCAGGGTGGCACGGTGGTGCAACGGTAGAGTTGCTGCTTTACAGCGCCAGAGACCCAGGTTCGATCCTGACTACGGTCTTCAGTCTGAAGAAGTCTTCAGTCTGAAGAAGGGTATAAACTCCATGCAGACAGCACCCGTAGTCAGGATCGAACCCGGGTCTGAAGAAGGGTCTCGACCCAAAACGTCGCCCATTCCTTCTCTCCAGTGATGCTGCCTCACCCGCTGAGTTACCCCAGCATTTTGTGTCTATCTTGGAGTTTGTACGTTCTCCCCGTGACCTGCGTGGGTTTTCTCCGGGATCTTCGGTTTCATCTCACACTCCAAAGACGTACATGGTTGTAGGTTAATTGGCTTGGTATATAAATGTAAAATTGTCCCTAATAGGATAGTGTTAATGTGCGGGGATCGCTGGTCGGCGCGGACTCGGTGGGCCGAAGGGCCTGTTTCCGCGCTGTTTGCTGTGTGCATTCCTGTGTATGTCTGTTTCTTTTTGAGATTTTAGCGACCTGCTCTGGTCTGTACAGCACTTTGGTCAACGTGGGTTGTTTTTAAAATGTGCTTAAAAACATTAAAGAAAAAATAAAAGGATTTTTAAGAAAAAAGTATCTCTAAACTAAACAAAACGAAGCCAGAAGGGCAATGTTTTCAATCAGAAAGTGGCGAGTAAAGGCAACGAGCTGCCAGAGGAGGTAATATCTCTAAACTAAACTATAATGCCTGACCTGCCGAGTTACTCCAGCACTTTGTGAGCTGTGCAAGATTCCAGCATCTGCAGTTCCTTGTCTCTACAGAATATGAGTCAATGGAAAGACAGAGAGATTTAAAACAGGTTTGCAATTTGATATCATCCATTTCACAGAGTCTCAATAATCCCCATAGAATTGAAAGTCTTTAAGCAGATAACACACAGTGGATTAGTTCAACACTGTAAGCAAATTACTTGGAGGCACAATAGGAGTCATGCCGAGCTTGTGCATCTGTTGATAATTTTATCTGCTCGGTTTTCATACCGTATATGTTATTTACCATCCAAGACAACGGCTCACAGATCAGCTCCCATTCCTTTGCCAGTTGTCTTTGTTGCTCAGGGCCTGAGAAGTTTGGTTTAGAGATACAGCGCCGAAACAGGCCCATTGGCCCACCGAGTCCGCGCCAACCAGCGATCCCCGCACACACTGACACTACCACACATGCGCACACACACACACACACTAGGGACAATTTACAATTATGCCAAGCCAATTAACCGACAAACCTGCACGTCTTTGGAGTGTGGGAGGAAACCGAAGATCTCGGAGAAAACCCACGCAGGTCACGGGAAGAAGGTACAAACTCCAAGATAGACACAAAATGCTGGAGTTAACGAACCTTTGCAGTAGAATAGCGAGTTGTCTTTTACTTTAGTTTAGAGATACAGCGCCGAAACAGGCCCATCGGCCCACCGAGTCCGTGCCAACCAGCGATCCCAGCACACTAACACTACCCTGCACGGCACTCGGGATAATTTTACATTTACACCGAGCCAATTAGCCGACAAACCTGCACGTCTTTGGAGTGTGGGAGGAAACCGAAGATCTCAGAGTAAACCCGCGCAGGTCACGGGGAGAACGTACAAACTCCGTACGGACAAGCACCTGTGGTCGGAATCGAACCTGGGTCTCTGGCGCTGTGAGGCAGCAACTCTACCGCTGCGCCACCGTGCCACCCTTGCGAGAGTGTCCTAGCGTTAGCTGGACTCTCGATTTTCACAGGATGAAACATCTGCCCCATTTCTCCCCGATATTTTTTAGTGAGTCAGTCCAATATCTGTATCGACATGAGTGGAATTTTACCGTTGTATTACACACAGTGGTTGTAAAACAGCCAATACAAGCTTAACCTGATGATTACAGGCACTAAAATAAGGGTCTCGACCCGAAACGTCGCTTATTCCTTCGTTCCATAGATGCTGCCTCATCCGCTGAGTTTCTCCAGCATTTTTGTCTACTTTCGATTTTTCCAGCATCTGCAGTTCTTTCTTAAACATTACAGGCATAAAGGGTGGTGGGTGTATGGAACGAGCTGCTGGAGGAGGTAGTTGAGGCAGGTTCTATCACTCGACGGTGGGCTGAAGGGCCTGTTTCCACGCTGTATCTCTGAAGGATGAGAGGAGATCTTATTGAAACATACAAGATTGTTAAGGGTTTGGACATGCTAGAGGCAGGAAACATGTTCCCGATGGTGGGGGAGTCCAGAACCAGGGGCCGCAGTTTAAGAATAAGGGGTAAGCCATTGAGAACGGAGACGAGGAAATACTTTTTCACCCGGAGAGTTGTGAGTCTGTGGAATTCTGTGCCTCAGAGGGTGGTGGAGGCCGGTTCTCTGGATACTTTCAAGAGAGAGCTAGATGGGGCTCTTAAAGATAGCGGAGTCAGGGGATATGGGGAGAAGGCAGGAACGGGGTAACTGATTGGGGATGATCAGCCACGATCACATTGAATGGCGGTGCTAGCTCGATGGGCCGAATGGCCTACTCCTGTACCTATTGTCTCTTGTAAACATATGAACTTATGGACTAAACTAAATGAACCTAACTAGTGTGAATGGGTGATCAATGGTCGGCATGGACTCGTTGGGCCGAAGGGCCTGTTTCTGTGATGTATCTATCATTTGATCACACATGCCTGTGAGCGGAGTCTGCTTCTCAGGTTAAGAGATGAGGATCATGGAGTGAGAGGGACAAGTTTACGTTTCATAATTGACTATCGTGTCAGCATTGGGTTTGGTGCAAGTCGATAAACTGTGGATTAGTTGCGCTCTGAGGCTTTGTCGGTATCCCTTGTCCCAAAGTCTTTAATCTTAACTGAAAAGAGCAACTTTGTCCGCAGAAGCGTGACATTAATCATTTGCTTCTCCGCTGCCCTGCTAGTTCCATTGAGAACTGCCAGCGGAAAGGGGCGCATGGGCCAAAAATGGACCGCTTCAAACTGCGGCTGAGGCTCTGTAAGAATCCATGAGAATCCAAACATCGGAGGTACAAAGGGACCTGGGAGAGCTGGTGCAGGATTCCCGCAAAGTTAATCTGCAAGTCAAATCGGTGGCAAAGAAAGCAAACTCAATGCTAGCATTTATTTCAAGAGGGCTTGTACACAAAAACAGGGGTGTTGTATTGAGGCTCTATAAGGTGCTGGTGAGGCCGCATTTGGAATATTGTGAGCAATTTTGGTCCCTATTTCTGAGGAAGGATGTGCTGGCTCTAGAGAAGGTCCACAGAAGGTTTACAAGAATCATCCCAGAAATTTCGTTCAGACCGTCAGGTGAGAATGACAATAAAGGTGATTCTAATTCTAATTAGTAGGTTGACCTATGATGAGCGTTTGACGGCACTGGGCCATTTACTTTTCAACCAGGGCCTCGCTTGGTTTTAGAAGAATGAGGGGGGCCCTCATTGAAACTTACAGAAGAGTGAAAGGCTTGGATGGAGTGGATGTGGAGAGGATGCCTCCATTAGTGGGAGAGTCTGGGACCACAGGTGATAGCCTCAGAATTAAAGGAGGTTTGTTTAGGAAGGAGATGAGGAGGCATTTCTTTAGTCAGAGGGTGGTGAATCTGTGGAATTATTTGCCACAGAAGGCTGTGGAGGCCAAGTCAGTGGATATTTTTAAGGCAGAGATAGATAGATTCTTGATTAGTACAGGTGTCAGAGGTTATGGGGAGAAGGCAGGAGAATGGGGTTAGGAGGGAGAGATAGATCAGCCTTGTGTAGGAAGGAACTGCAGATGCTGGTTTAAACTGAAGATAGACACAAAAAGCTGGTGTAACTCAGCGGGACAGGCAGCGTCTCTGGAGAGAAGGAATGGGTGACGTTTCAGGTCGAGACCCTTCTTCAGACTGAGAGTCAGGGGAGAGAGTCCATATCTCTAGTTTCCCTCTCTGGTGGGAAGAACTGAAGGCCTCCCAGTCTGAAGAAGGGTCTCGACCCGAAACGTCATCCATTCCTCCTCTCCAGAGGTGCTGCCAATCCCGCCGAGTTACTCCAACTTTTTTTTTTAGGCTACCTTCGATAGATCAGCCATGATTTAGAGGGAGGGAGTTAGATGTGGCCCTTGTGGCTAAGGGGATCGAGGGAGTTAGATGTGGCCCTTGTGGCTAAGGGGATCAGGGGGTATGGAGAGAAGGCAGGTACGGGATACTGAGTTGGATGATCAGCCATGATCATATTGAATGGCGGTGCAGGCTCGAAGGGCCGAATGGCCTACTCCTGCACCTAATTTCTATGTTTCTATGATTGGATGGCGGAGTAGACTTGATGGACCACACAGCCTAATTCTACTCCTATTCCTTAAGACCTTATGACCTTATAACACCAATTGGTGCCCTGGTTGAAAAGTAAATGGCTCGATTCCAAACGATGATAAATGTTGTGTTAATAATTGCAAAGCATGGTTTGTGGAACTGGGTGATTCTGTGGAAAGACATTGTTTTACACAAACCACAAAGGAAATCACGGTGAGATGAACTGTGAGGCGCCATCTGGAGCCACAGGAGGAGTCCGGATTATTATTTAAACAAAAACAAATGCTTTGATGTGCTGTGAAGCTTCAAAGCCGTGGGGAAAGGGAAAACCTGTCAATTAAAGTATTCCAAACAACCTCGGCTCATCTTGAAGCCCTCAAGGGCCCCCGCGTGTTTTCCTGGGAAGAAAAAAAAATATATGGTTTTAGAGAAACCAAATATAGCAACGCGACTGGATACCAATATCCGACTGAGATAAAAAGACAAAGGACTCGAGTTCCGATACAAGCTGGAGTAACTCACAGCGGGTCTCCGGACAAAAGGAATGGGTGACGTTTCAAGAACTGAAGAAGGGTCTCGGTCCACGAAAAGTCACCCATTCCTTCTCTCCAGAGATGCTGCCTGACCCGCTGAGTTACTCCAGCTGTTTGTGTCTGTCTTCGGTTGAAACCAGCATCTGCGGTTCCTTCCTACACATTTCGTCCGCTCCACTGCGAAATCTCCTCGAGGAACACCAACTTTGAAGGAGTTTCTCCTCCTCTCTCCGACGAGAGTTCCACACGTCTGCAGAAGGATCTCAAGTCAAGAGTCAAGAGCGTTTTATTGTCATGTGTCCCTGATAGGACAACAAAATTCTTGCTTGCTGCGGCACAACAGAATATGTAAACATAGTACATAACGGGAGAAGAAAAAAGTTCAGTGTGTACATACACACATGCACACATTGAGTGTGTGTACATACACACATGCACACATTGAGTGTGTGTACATACACACATGCACACATTGAGTGTGTGTATACACACACATGCACACATTGAGTGTGTGTACACACACACATGCACACATTGAGTGTGTGTACATACACACATGCACACATTGAGTGTGTGTACATACACACACACACACATGCACACATTGAGTGTGTGTACATACACACATGCACACATTGAGTGTGTGTACATACACACGCACACATTGAGTGTGTGTACATGCACACATTGAGTGTGTGTACATACACACATGCACACATTGAGTGTGTGTACATACACACATGCACACATTGAGTGTGTGTACATACACACATGCACACATTGAGTGTGTGTACATACACACGTGCACACACACTGCACACATTGAGTGTGTGTATATATACACAGCTGCATTTGTTGAGTGTGTTTACATACATACATGCCTGATGGCTGTGGGTACATAAGCTGTTCCTGAACCTGGACGTTACAGTTTTCAGGCTCCTGTACCTTCTCAATAATTAAACAAATATAGTGCAATGATAATTATAGTCTGTTGTAGCTCAGAGCTTATTTGTTGTTGTGTTTAATAGCCTGATGGCTGTGGGGAAGAAACTGTTCCTGAACCTGGACGTTACAGTTTTCAGGCTCCTGTACCTTCTTCCCGATGGCAGTGGTGAGATGAGTGTGTGGCCAGGGTGGTGTGGGTCTCTTGATGATGTTGGCCGCCTTTTTGAGGCAGCGACTGCGATCGATCCCTTCGATGGTGGGGAGGTCAGAGCCGGTGATGGACTGGGCAGTGGTCACAACTTTTTGCAGTCTTTTCCACTCTTGACCCGAAACGTCACCTATTCCCTCTCTCCAGACATGCTGCCTGTCCCGCTGAGTTACTCCAGCTCTTTGTGTCTGTCTTCGGTTTAAACCAGCACCTGCAGTTCCTTCCAACACATGGCCAAAGGCTTCTTCGACCTGGTAGAAATTACAGAAGCTTGAAAGCGCGCACCACCAGTCTCAGGATCCGCTTCTTCCCTTGTGATATCAGGCTTCTGAACGATCCTTCCATAAGCTGGGGTAGTGCCCGGTTCCCCACTACCCCATTGCCGACGGCGCAGACTCGGTGGGCCGAATGGCCTGTTTCCGCGCTGTATGTCGAAACTAAAGACTCAAACTAAACTAAACTAAACTGTCCTTATGAGATTCAAAGTTTAGACAATAAACTAAACTCAATTAAAGGACAAGTTTAGAGGGATATGGGCCTAGTGCGGTTAGGTGGGACAAGTGTACATGGTGAACAAAACTCCAGTTACTCCAGCACTTTGTGTCTTTTTTTTTGGTAAACCAGCATCTGCAGTTCCTTGTGCCTTCAAATTTAAGTAACTTTCTTCTCTGCAAAACCATGAGATATCCAAAAATCTGTGAACTTCCCCACCAACCATCTGTGTGGACATATTTGCATTCTTCATTTACATAACGGGAAATAAATTATTCAGAGAAAATTTAATTGCAGCCTGATCAATTATTAATTTGCTGGTGTCGTTTCCCTCAGTGGCCTTGCTTAGTGCTGCTTTATTGTGTGAAAGCAGTGCGCTATAACCTACCATGCGTTCCTTGAGGCTCCCCAAAGCTTGTAGGTGGGAGCACCTACCTGTGTGATTGCAGTAACAACTTGGGGGTAGAGTTGCTGCCTTACAGCGCTTGCATCGCCAGGAGACCCGGGTACGATCCCGACTGCGGGCGCTGTCTGTACGGAGTTTGTACGTTCTCCCCGTGACCTGCGCAGGTTTTCTCCGGGTGCTCCAGTTTCCTCCCAAAAGTGCAGGTTTGTAGGTTAATTGGCTCGGTGTCATTGTACATGTCCTGTTCTCTTCTTATCTGCTGGCGATGTGGGAGGAGCAGCGAGGGCCGGTGGGAACGGGACCGGGGTAATGCCTCCAGGTCGGCTACAGGAGGCGCCCACGGGACACAGAGGGGGTAAGGCGGGCGAGGAGAGGGGCTGCAGGCGCTGGCTTATACTGGAGATAGACACAAAGTGCTGGAGTAACTCAGCGGCACAGGCAGCATCTTTACTTTAGTTTAGTTTAGTTTAGAGATACATGCGGAAACAGGCCCTTCGGCCCATCGAGTCCACGCCAACCAGCGATGTCCCCGCACATTAACACTATCCCACACACACACAATGGGGACAATTTTTACATTTTATACCAAGCCAATTAACTTACAGATTTGTACGTCTTTGGAGCGTGGGAGGAAACCGAAAATCTCGGAGAAAACTCACGGGGAAGAACGTACAAACTCCGTATAGACAGCGCCCGTGGTCAGGATCGAACCCAAGTATCTGGTGCTGTAAGGCAGCAACTGTACCACTGCCCCACCAGGCCCTGTTTGCCCTGTGACCGCGTGGGTTTTCTCTGGGCGCTCCAATTTTCTCCTACACTCCAAACACATACACGCTTGTAGCTTAATTGGCTTTGTAAAGATTGTATGTTGTCCCTTGTGTGTGTGTGTGGGATGGTGTTAGTGTACGGGGATTGCTGTTCGGCGAGGATTCGGTGGGCCGAAGGGCCTGCTTCCACTCTGTATCTCTAAACTAAATTTGAAGGAGTGTCTCGACCCAAAACGTCACGTATGCCTTTTCTCCAGAGATGCTGCCTGACTTGCTGAGTTACTCCAGCTTTTTGTGTCTAAACTAAACTAGATGTAACTATGTTTCTATGCTTCTAGATATATGCGCAGGGAGGAACTGCAGATGCTGCTTTATACTGAATATAGACCTAAAATCTGGGGTAATTCAGCGGGACAAGCAGCGTCTCTGGGGAAAAGGAATGGGTGATATTTCAGATTGAGACCCTTATAACAATAACCATATAACAATTACAGCACGGAAATAGGCCATCTCGGCCCTACAAGTCCGTGCCGAACAATTTTTTTTTCCCCTTAGTCCCACCTGCCTGCACTCATACCATAACCCTCCATTCCCTTCTCATCCATATGCCTATCCAATTTATTTTTAAATGATACCAATGAACCTGCCTCCACCACTTCCACTGGAAGCTCATTCCACACCGCTACCACTCTCTGAGTAAAAAGTTCCCCCTCATATTACCCCTAAACTTCTGTCCCTTAATTCTGAAGTCATGTCCTCTTGTTTGAATCTTCCCTATTCTCAAAGGGAAAAGCTTGTCCACATCAACTCTGTCTATCCCTCTCGTCATTTTAAAGACCTCTATCAGGTCCCCCCTTAACTTTCTGCGCTCCAGAGAATAAAGACCTAACTTATTCAACCTATCTCTGCTATTACTTTACTCTGTACTTAGTTGACTTAGCGGATGACCCATCTTCAGACTGACCCAAAACATCACCTTTTGTAAACAAGATATATTCAGAGATAATTTCACTCCAGACACGCTGACAGTTTCTGCGCCATTATAGATGAAGATGGAAAAATTTTGCACAGGATGTTTAATTCATTGAATGAGATTGCGATCGTAATTGAGCACAAAATTGCTAATTATATCATCCACCATTAGAGATTACAATTCACAAAGAAATTAATTACTTTACCACAGGAAGAAGTATTCACACATCAAAAGTGACATTGTTTACAGAGGTGTTAAACTTGGCTAAAGACTGCAGAAATACACTCCAGTTAGCCTTGATTTAATGGGCTGCATGGTGGAGCAGTGGTAGAGTTGCTGCCTTATAGCGCTTGCAATGCAGTGCCAGAGACCCGGGTTCGATCTCGACTACGGGTGCTGTCTGTACGGAGTTTGCACGTTCTCCGAGAGGGTAGATACAAAATGCTGGAGTAACTCAGCGGATGAGGCAGCATCTCTGGAGAGAAGACTGAAGAGGGTCTCGACCCGAAACGTCGCCCATTCCTTCTCTCCAGAGATACTGCTTCACCCACTCCAGCATTTTGTGTCTATCATTTTGTGACTATTGATTTAAACCAGCATCTGTAGTTTATTTACACATTTTATCCACCACTGAAATCTCCTCAAGGTTTTCTCCGAGAGCTTCGGCTTCCTACCAAACTCCCTGGTGTAGGATAGTGTTAGTGCGCGGGGATCGCTGGTCGGCCTGGACTCGGTGGGCCGAAGGGCCTGTTTCCGCGCTGTATCTCTAAACTAAACTAAACCAGGTTTATCACAATTGCAGTAAGCAGACTGTAAATTTTATGCACGGTATTTAAACTAACCCATAGGAATGTGACTCCTGTGTGGAACATTCTCTAATTATGCATTTATTTTACCTTCAAGTGGTGGCTTTCAGATCTAGGTTGAAAATATTTCAGAAAGAGCTTCTCTACCATCTACATGGGGTATAATAATGATTCAGTTAATTAACCATTACTATACTTCACATGCACATTATTAAAATTGTCATGGTCTAACAAATAAGAGATTATTTTAAATTGAAGAACCTATGCAGTAGAATAGAGAGTTGTCTTTTAGTTTAATTTAGAGATACAGCGCCGACCAGCGATCCCCGCACATTAACACTACCCTAGACACACTCGGGATAATCTTACATTTACACCAAGCCAATTAACCTACAAACCTGCATGTCTTTGGAGTGTGGGAGGAAACCGGAGCACCCGGAGAAAACCCACGCAGGTCACGAGGAGAACGTTCAAACTCCGTACAGACTGCACGCGTAGTCAGGATCGAACCCGGGTCCCTGGCGCTGGAAGGCAGCAACTCTACCGCTGCGCCATCATCTTAATTAAGTTAATTCATCCAGTTAATTAACCATTACTTGACTTCACATTCACATGAGTCAAATTGTCATGGTCTAACAAATGAGAGATTATTTACAATTCATGAAACTCTGTGGTGAGGTGAGGAGTTACCAAAGGAGATTCTCAAAAAAAGATAAGGGACTTGTCGACCGAAATTTCGATACTGAAATATGACTTGCCCTTCAAACTATCACATTTTACTGTTCGGTTGCCTCCCACACTCAAAGGACGTACAGGTATGCATGCTAATTGGCTTGATGTTTGTGAAAATTGTCCCTGGTGTGTGTAAGATAGTGTTCGTGTGCGGGGATCGCTGGTCGGCAAGGACTCGGTGGGCCGAAGGGCCTGTTTCCTCGTTGTATATCTAAATTAAGGAGAATGGAGCGCTGGGCTTGTATACTCTGGATGGATGAGAGGGGACCTTATTGAAATATATAAGATTATTAAGGGTTTGGACACGCTAGAGGCAGGAAACATGTTCCCGATATTGGGGGAGTCCAGAACCAGGGGCCACACAGTTTAAGAATAAGGGGTAAGACATTTAGGACGGAGATGAGGAAACACTTCTTCACACAGATAGTTGTGAGTCTGTGGAATTCTCTGCCTCAGAGGGTGGTGGAGGCCGGTTCTCAGGATACTTTCAAGAGAGAGTAGATAGGGCTCTTAAAGATAGAGGAGTCGGGGGATATGGGGAGATGGCAGGAACGGGGTACTGATTGGGGATGATCAGCCATGATCACATGAATGGCGGTGCTGGCTCGAAGAGCCTAATGGCCTACTCCTGCACCTATTGTCTAACTTACACCTAGCTTACACACCTGAGAAGATCAGACAGAGAAATGAGAGCATAAATAGATGACATAAGGTCCTGAGGAAAAAAGGAGTATTCAGCCCATCAAGTCTACTCCGCCATTCAATCATGGCTGATCTATCTCTCCCTCCTAAACTGATTCTCCTGCCTTCTCCCCAGAACCTCTGAAACCCGCACTAATCAAGAATCTATATCTATCTGTCTTAAATATATCCACTGACTTGGTCTCCACATCCTTCTGTGGCAAAGAATTCCACAGATTCACCACCCTCTGACTAAAAAAGATTCTCCTCATCCCCTTCCTAAAAGAATGTTCATTAACTCTGAGGCTATGACCTCTAGTCCTAGACTCTCCCAATAATGGAAACATCCTTTCCACGTACACCCCCATCCAAGCCTTTCACTATTCTGTATGTTTCAATGAAGTCCCCCCCCCTAATTTTTCTGAATTCCAGCAAGTACAGGTCCAGTGCTGTCAAACGCTCATCATATGTTAACCCACTCATTCCTGGGATCATTCTTGTAAACCTCCTCTGGACCCTCTCCAGAGCCTGCACATCTTTCCTCAGATACGGGGCCCAAAATTGCCCACAATTTTCCAAATGCATCTGACCAGCGCCTTATAGAGCCTCAGCATTACATCCCTGTTTTTGTATACAAGCCCTCTTGAAACAACTGCTAACATTGAGTTTGCTAGAAATAACGGGCGATCTTTAAGGAATTAGATTCCCCACATGCGTTTGTTCCGAGTCTCAACATTGGTGAAGCAACTAATTCGATCTGTTTGTGTGTGAGACGTGAGTTTTCACCTTTAGCTGGGCAAACATAATATATTTTTTAAAAGGTAGTCAAAAATGCTGGAGAAACTCAGCGGGTGAGACAGCATCTATGGAGCGAAGGAAATAGGCAACGTTTCAGGTCGAAACCCTTCTTCAGGCTGATGTGAGAGTGGGGGATCGGGAAGAAGAAAGGAAGAGGTGGAGCCAGTGGGCAGAGGAAGTGCTGAGAAGGGGAGGAGAAAGTAAGGTAGGTAAGTGGAGTGAGGCCGAGGCAATGTCTGGTGGGGGGTCAGGGAGGGAGGGGATATGAGGACTGTAGTGTGGGTGGGGAAGAGCTGGGGGTCACATGGTTGGAAGGGGAAGGGGAAGACCCAGTGGAATAGCGATGTTACAATACTCACCTTCAGCGGCGCTGCAGTTCTGCCACTGGCCGGGTGCCCGATTGTGGTGCCTTTGGGAGGGGGGGGGGGGGGGGGGGGGGGCGGGATTAAAATGCCGTTTTCTCCTGCCTGTCAGAGTCAAACTTCCTCTGGCTGTTCAGCTGCTGCAGAAAAATCGTTCCGACTTCTGTTCTCGGAAGTTTAATCCCTGGTGTAAAATAAAAACCTACTTCTAACACCGTTAACGCCTACAACGGGACGGGTCACACGTAGGGGACAAAACATAAGGTAGGTCGTCTATTTTACATATAAACTTGCTTCTTAGAATGACTTTAATCCAAATTTAATTGGCGGAAATGTGATTTTGGCCCCACACGAACCGGCAGTGTTTTTCCTGCCGATATGGGGTTCAAATTCACGGCAACCACAACGTTCCAATCGATTGCGTTCCACAAAAACCCACTCGCAAGATGATTAAAATGCCCATTAATTTACGGGAATTAAACATTAAATTCCTTCCATTTGGCCTATAAATTCATGACAATGAGATTTAAAAATCATGTTATATTGTGAATTCTTGTGTGAATTATATTTGGACACTTAGGCTATTTAAAAATGTTAACCTTTTCTTAAGAAATGGATAGATGTTTAGATCTAGTAATTGGATTTTGTAATTAGCTACAATTAGGTAACTAACTAATTATATGCTTTAATTTCAGGTCATCCAAGCAAGATTGTTTCATATTTGTTTCAGAATGCTTCAATCTATAATA
The DNA here is from genome assembly GCF_028641065.1 of Leucoraja erinaceus. Taxonomy (NCBI): domain Eukaryota; kingdom Metazoa; phylum Chordata; class Chondrichthyes; order Rajiformes; family Rajidae; genus Leucoraja; species Leucoraja erinaceus. The sequence continues at coordinate 28,454,888 of NC_073404.1, forward strand.
ACTGAAAATTTCATTCAGTTCTCTTAATTTTTAAGAAAGTTATGGACTTTAGACTGTCCTCGATCACAGCTTTTTAGTTAAGTCAATTGAAAATCAATAGGGCACAAGATGCTAATTTCCGAGTATGAAAATGGCCATAACATTTTTTAAATACTGAAGATATGAAAGTGAATTAGGTGTCAAATTAAACTTCTTTTTATGATTTATCTGATGGGATAAATTGCAGACTTGATTTTTTTTATCTCAAAATTGTGTAACATTGCTAAGTGGAACAACCACTGAGGTTCCCTGGGTTAGGGGTATGAGCACTTGGACCCAGCGCAGTCAAACCCCATGGAGTTGGAGTCTGCAGCGTGTGAAGCTTCAGGCCCGGTGCTGAGCCTAGGCCTCAGGTAAGGCCACGGCTGCGGCCTGCTAGAGAGCGGTGGAGTGGCGAGGGTCGGTGCAGTCGATGTTGGAGGCCTGCGGGGAGTATGGTTTATGTAGTGGTCATCTTACGAAGCGTGGGAGGTCCCGGTGATTATTTACCGGTGAGGCTTCTGGTCCATGAGAATAAACTTGAGGTGGCGATATTTGGCTCTCCACACAGACACACGGCATATATTATGGCGGGCCCGGTGTATACGGCCATGTTAATTTTGTGCAGTGTGTGTGTGAAGCAATACATATTTGGCGGGCCCTACACAAAGGAGGGACGGTTCCCGCTACAAGATTTCGAGGATCTTTGCTTTGGTCAAAGATTATAGCGGAGCTCTATATTTTGCGGGCCCAGCGGGTGGCATACTGGATGTTAGGCGGGTCGCCGGTAAAATGGCGGAAGTCGCGTGTCGCATTGTAAAATGGCGGCCGCGACGTTCCGTCACGTACTACACGCCAGTCCATTGGATTTCGAAGGAGTGGTCTATCTTGCTCCTCTAGGATCTTTGGTTAGGGGTACGAGCACTTGGACCCAGCCCGGTGAGACCCGTGGATTTGGAGTCGGCAGCGTGAGACGGCCATGGCCCGGTGCGGGGCCCGGTGCCTCGGGTATATTTGGCTGCGGCCAGGTGAGACGGCGATATTTGACGGGCCGGGTGCAGCGGCGATTTGGAGGCCCGGGGAGTGGGGGATATTTGGCGGGGCCGAAGCGTGGGAGGGCCCGGTTTGGCGGGCCCGGTGAGGCGGCGATATTTGACGGGCCCGGTGAGACGGCGATATTTGGCGGGGCCCGGTGAGACGGCGATATTTGGCGGGGCCCGGTGAGGCGGCGATATTTGACGGGCCCGGTGAGGCGGCGATATTTGGCGGGCCCGGTGAGGCGGCGATATTTGGCGGGCCCGGTGAGGCGGCGATATTTGACGGGCCCGGTGAGGCGGCGATATTTGGCGGGCCCGGTGAGGCGGCGATATTTGGCGGGCCCGGTGAGGCGGCGATATTTGGCGGGCCCGAGAGCGGCGATATTTGACGGGCCCGGTGAGACGGCGATATTTGGCGGGCCCGGTGAGGTGGCGAGGTTTTTTATAAACAAGCTTTTATGCCAATTACCTCAGCATAAACACAGCAGTACACCACCAATTCCCCTTTCCAACAAAATGTCAATGGTGCTTTATTCTCCCCTAGAGTCATACATTATTATCACACGTACCTGGATGCAGGCACTTTGGGTGCGATCTGTGTGGAGTTTGCACTTTTTTCCTTTGACCATCTTCAGGCTGAACGAACTAGTAAGGTCTCGATCCGAAACGTCTTTTTTTTTTTAAATTTCGAAACGTCACCCATTCCTTCTCTCCAGAGATGCTGCCTGTCCCGGTGAGTTACTCCAGCATTTTGTGTCCAATAGATCAGTGTAATATGCAACAGTAATAATCAATATCATGGTATCTGTGTTTAGTTTATCCATATATAACAAAAAATAACATTGCTCAAATTAATCACACTGAGCCCCAGCGATAGGTCTGGATATTGAATCATTTTGCTGTGGCTTTGTAAGTTGTAGATTTGATTAATCTGTAGCTCAATAAATGACGACTTCACAGGTATGATGTTTTCCCACGGGCTCACCATGGAATATGTGCAGCCCAGGGTGTGAATCTGTGGAATTCTTTGCCTCAGAAGGCTGTGGAGGTCGTCAATGGGTGTTTTTAATAGACAATAGGTGCAGGAGTAGGCTATTCGGCCCTTTAAGCCAGCACCGCCATTCAATGTGATCGTGGCTGATCATCCACAATCAGTACCCCGTTCCTGCCTTCTCCCCATATCCCCTGATTCCACTAACTTTAAGAACCCTATCTAGCTCTCTCTTGAAAGCATCCAGAGAACCGGCCTCCACCGCCCTCTGAGGCAGATAATTCCATAGACTCACAACTCTCTGTGTGAAAAAGATAGGGAAGGCAAAGATAGATAGGTTCTTGATTGTTGCGGGTGTCAGAGGTTGCGGGGAGAATGGGGTTGGGAGGGAGAGATAGATCAGCCATGGTTGAATGGAGGAGTAGACTTGATGGGCTGAATGGCCTAATTTTGCTCCTATGACATGAACTTATGAAACTGGAGCACTGGGGGAAACCCACACGGTTTCAGGAGAACATGCAAACTCCACTCAGACAGTAGCCAAGGTCAGGATCGAACCTGATTCTCTGGCGCCGTGCGGCATCGCCTCCACCAGCTGTGCCACCGAACCACCCAGTTGACTCCTCCATTAAAATAGCAGCATGCCACGCGGAGGCATGAATTATTTCCCCACTAATATCATTGCAATTTTCTCTCTGATAATATTACCTCCAACTTACTGTTTTAATACGATCTTCACTCGATAATTGTGCTTTTATATATTGCAATTAATAAGTGCTACAGGACCACGTTTGAAGGAGAGAATTACAGTTCAAATCTGAGCAGTTAATTCCAGTCTTCGAGCCTCTCGGTTCTCTGTATCACCAATATTAATGTATTTGGCCAGAGCTCATACTGAAAACTATTTGCTTTACACCGGAGAAAGTTCTTCATGCAATTTATAAACATTAGGAACTAACCACTGGCCTCAATCCACATGCCAGACGCAAATTGCCAATCCAGTCATTTAAAACCCTATTAAAGTTGCTGCGTTACAGCGCCAGAGACCCGGGTTCGAGGGTGTCTGCGGGTGCTGTCGGTACGGAGTTTGTATGATCCCCCCGTGACCCGCGTGTATTTTCTCCTGGTGCTCCGCTTTCCTCCCACACTACAAAGACGTACAGGTTTGTAGGTGAATTGGCTTTGGTAGAAATGTTAAAATTGTCCATGGTGTGTGTGAGGCAGTGTTACGGGGCAGTCCCACTGCGGCGACCTAATCCACGAGTTCAGAAGAGTGTCTTCGACCTTCAAGCTCGAGGGCACTCGCCTGAAAAACCGCAAGCTGGATCGACCGTCAGCGTTGAAACCGCGAGCTGGATCGACCGTCCGCGCACACACACATACAAACACATCGCAAGGGCGGGGGTCAGGGAAAGTGGGGGAGTGCTGTCTGAAATTCACACCCGGATGGGGGGAGAAGGAGTGGAGACACTTTTAAGAAGTATAATAAAGTTTAGCCGGCATTTAACGTACCAATCGGTTTTCCCGAGTCCTGAAAACTCCAATGAGCCAATTAAAATGCCCGGTCAGCGAAGGACATTGCCTATGGCTGCTCTCGTCTGCCTGTAACTAAATAGCGACCCCACTCCACTGCACTACGAGTTCAAAAAAACCATGCCGACCAATTTTTACTCGCGGAAAATTTTTCAACATGCTGAAAAACTTTCCGCGACCTAGTTGAGGCCGCGAGTAGGCGGGAACTTCCCTCGAGCATGAAGGAGAGTTCCAGTGACCTCATAGGACCTCCTAGGACCACGTGTCGACCATGCTGTGAATTTGAGGCGAGAGCAAACTCTTCTAAACCCGCAGATTAGGTCGCCGCAGTGGGACAGCCCCTTTAGTGTGCGGGGATCGTTGGTCAGCGCGGACTCGGTGGGCCGAAGGTCCTGTTTCTGCGCTTAATCTCTAAACTAGACCATCAAGTAGTGGCAGATAATTTGACAGTGGAGCAACTAATACCATTTGTACCACCTTCGTACTTCCTGGTTTTCAATTTTGAGGTCTCATTCTTTCCGTGTCCATCTTGTCACAAATGTTGACCTCGCTGACATCGTCCGTCCTGAAAAGGACGCAAGCTTCCGGCGACAATCAGTGGGAGCCATCACTTGTCGCAGTAGATGATGGTGGTAGCAGAATTAGCTTGGGATATGTCTAGTTTCCAGCCCTTCGATGTGGGTGCTTCTGCTATGGGGCCATTTTGGAGATGGACACAATTTTGGCCACTTCAAAGATATACCATCCATAAAAGACTTTTGACCAATAGGATCAAATTATGTTCATAAAGATAGGAGCAGAATTAGATCATTCGGCCCATCAAGTCTACTCCGCCATTCAATCATGGCTGATCTATCTCTCCCTCCTAACCCCATTCTTCTGCCTTCTCCCCATAACCCGGGGCGGCGACTGCGGGTGCTCGGAAGGCCCCGACCACGGATGAACACGGAGGGGAGGCTGGCTGGACTATGGTGCCATCCTCACCTTGGTGCCATTTATGTTATGTTGTGTCGTGGACTTTCTGTGTTTGTGCTTTTTTTTAATTCAATTTCAATTTTATTTTTAATATGTTTTATTATTTATTTATTATTTTTGTTTTTTTTTATGATACTGCCTGTAAGGGAAATTAATTTCGTTGTCTCAAATTGAGACAATGACAATAAATTTGAATACAATACAATACAATACAACTCCTGACACCTGTACTAATCAAGAATCCATTTATCTCTGCCTTAATAATATCCACTGACTTGGCCTCCACACCCTTTTGTGAGTGAGCCCGGGGACTAATTATCACATTATTTGGGGATCGCTGGTCGGCACGGACCCAGTGGGCCGAATGGCCTGTTTCAGCTCTGTATCTCTTAAACAATAAATAAAGAAGGAATGGGCGACGTTTCGGGTCGAGACCCTTCTTCAGACTGGGAGTTGGGGGAGTGGGAGACAAGAGAGATATGGAAGGGTAAGGTGAGAAAACACAAATCAAATGGGAAGATGTTCAAGAAAAATGTAGAATGGTTCATTGTTAGCTGAGGGGAAGGTGACAACGGGGCGTACAAAGTGAGGACTGAAACTAGTCGGAGAACTAGGATGGGGGAGGGATAGAGAGAGAGGGAAAGCAAGGGTGAAGTTAGAAAAATCAATATTCATACCTCTGGATGTGGGAGTCTCAGCCTCCAGCTGTTAGATCACCCATTAGATCATTTCAGCTGTCTGCTTTCATTTAGTCCATGTTATGGTGTTTATTGTGGCAGCTTTTGTACCTTTCACAAATGTGAGCAATACTTGGCTTGTCAATGTCAAACCACCAAAGATTTTGACACTCAAATCTTTTCCACCGTGTCTGTTGTCTGAGTTTCCCTTCAGGTTTACCGCTCGTGTTTGTTTGTGACATCAAGCGTAAGAATGGTACGGAGACGATCTTTGATCGGACTTTACCAGCTTTATCTTGCACGAAACCTTGTTCACGTTATTTCCCTTATCATGTATCTGTAAACTGTGGGCAGCTTGATTGTAATCGGGCATTGTCTCTCCGCTCTGGATCTCTAAGCTAAATTAAGCTAAGCTCAAGCACTTCAGAACTGTTACAGAAATAGCCATTAATTAAATGGTTTGCACTAAGAGGTATTTTGATCAGTTTCATCAAACTAATTAATAAATATGCTATACCTATTGTAAAAACAAAGGACTGCATATGCGGGTTTATATCAAAGATAGGCACAGGGCACAGCGGTCGAGTTGCTGCCTTACAGCGATTGCAGCGCCAAAGACCCGGGTTCGATCGTGACTACAGGTGCTGTCTGTACGGAGTTTGCACGTTCTCCCCGTGACTGTGTGGGTTTTCTCCGAGATCTTCGGTTTCCTCCCACACTCCAAAGACGTGCAGGTTTGTAGGTTAATTGCCTTGGTGAAAAGTACAATTGTGTCCAGGGTGTGTAGGGTGGTATTAATGTGCAGTGATCGCTGATCGGCTCAGACTCAGTGGGCCGAAGGGCACTGTATCTCTAAACTAAACTACACTAGATTAAGTACAATCAATTCAAACTCGAGTACAACAGATAGAGACACAGAGTGCAGAATATAGTCTCAGCATTGTAGCCCACCAGTTCCCCAGACAAGGTCCAATGTCTGCAATGGGGTAGAGGTGAATAGAGGTAGCGGTGGAGGAGCGCTGCTGCTGCTGCGGCCCGACCTCTGGAGATTCGGAGGCTGCAACTGCGGGTCTGGCAGACGGCGGCACCGGGAGCCCGCGGGTCCCTGGAGGGAGACCGCTTTTCAGGGCTCTCGCAACGGCGACTTCTCCCGCCCGAGTTGCGGGGTCGAAGAGCTCCTGCAGCGGGGCCTGACATCACCGCCCCGCGCGGCTTGGAATGGCCGCGGGACTCTGCGAGCGCACGCCGGGGGCTCTAACATCAAGAACCCGGTGTGCGACCTCGCACCACCCGGCGTGGCTTTAATGGCCGCGGGACAATCACCATCGCCAGCCGGGGGCTTTGACTTTGACTCTGACATCGGGGGGGGGGGGGGAGTGCAGTGGAGAGATAAGTTTTTTGGCCTTCCATCACAGCGATGTGATGGATGTTTATGTAAATTATGTTGTGTCTTGGGTCTATGTGTCTGTAATGTATCGCTGCAGAAACGGCATTTCGTTTGGACCTCAAGGGGTCCAAATGACAATTAAATTGAATCTTGAATCTTGAATCGGACAGTGCCCTGGCTTATGGAAGGACTGTTCAGAAGCCTGATAACAGAGGGGAAGAAGCTGTTCCTGAGTCTGGTAGTGCGCGCTTTTAAGCTTCTGAATCTTCTGCCGGGCGGGAGACGAAGGAATGGCCGGGGTGTGTTAAAGAAAACTTTAAAACACGACTCAAAGATCGGGTAAGACTTTATTTAAGAGGGTGTACTCTTGGAGATCGCTCAACAAGCTAAGATCCATGGACTCTTTATATACAGAACTCTCCTTTGGTGTGCTGTTGACTGTAGCAGGCACTTTAGCACGTTTCCTTCTTCTGAATGGTCTTATGACAATTATAAATAATGCCTCTCCGATAGACACAGCCCAATTCCACACCATTACAGGGAAGCAAATGTCCTGTGAGCCTTTCGCCTTTATTTTATCGTTTGTCCTTTGACAACAGGGAAACGGAATCTGACTAAAGTAGTCACGAAGGAACTGCAGATGCTGGAAGATCGAAGGTACACAAAAATGCTGGAGAAACTCAGCGGGTGCAGCAGCATCTAATGGAGCGAAGGAAATAGGCAACGTTTCGGGCCGAAACCCTTCTTCAGACTCGTTTAAACTTCACGCTAAAGACCTGGATGCTGGATATAGGTTTACACTGACTAAAGTAGACTCTTGTGAGTATCAGGTACACATGATCAGATTCAACCTTCTCTAAAGCACAGAATTATTATCACACGTGGAGAGGACTTTAAACATTTTTAGGCCACTCTACCCATCCTTGGCCCTTGCTGTCTTCTTGAAGCTTTGCGATGTATCTTTGAGGTGGGGCAAGTCTTTGATGGCGCTGGCTGCTTTCTCTGAGCCGGCGTGAGGTGCGGATGGAAGGCTGGTCAGTCTGTAGAATTTCTCAGCTAACGAGTGTCCGTGGAAAGGCAGGCCTTAAGATGCCGAGAGGAATTCGATGTTAATATGGTAATTGTAATTGTTTAATGAGATGGAATACTCTATATCCGAGTGAGTGAGCAAGAAATTATATGTTAAAAAGCAATTTATATGGAAGATGAACCTGGTCATGATAAGGGAGCTGTTCTTGAAGTGGTTCATTTATACACAAGCATATACGTTTTATAATTGCTGTATCTCTGCAATTTTATTGAACCAATTCACACAGAGAGGTGTGTAGGAAGAATATTTTTCGGACTGGGGAACTGTGTGGAACAGATGGGGTGAACGCACAAAGTCTTTTACCCAGAGTCGGGGAATCATGAACCAGTCGAACAAAAGTTTAGGGGGTCTGTAGACCCCTTTAGTTTAGTTTAGTTTAGCGATACAGTCCACCGCACATTAACACTATCCTACACACACTAGGGACAATTTACATTTATACCAAGCCAGTTAACCAACAACCCTGTATGTCTTTGGAGTGTGGGAGGAAACCGGAGCACCCGGAGAAAACCCACACAGGTCACGGGGACAACGTACAAACTCCGTACAGACAGCACCTGTAGTCAGGATCGAGCCCGGGTCTCTGTCGCTGTGAGGCAGCAACTCTACCGCTGCGCCACCCTGTCGTCCTTCAGTATCAGATTCCACCGAGCTGCATATGATGCAGCCACTCGCTTAAACTTCATGCTAAAGACCTGGATGCTGGATATAGCTTTACATTGTTGTATTTGTTGGTTGCAGGGGATGCAAACCCCCAGTATTTTAGCAGCTGCAGAAAAAATATTAAATCAATTGTCTTTTTAATGTTGGAAAACAAATTAAACTTTCTCACTGCTGTAGAGTTACAGCAAACGGCAAACACATACCCCTATCTTATCTTGAACATGGGCGGCACGGTGGCACAGAGGTAGAGTTGCTGCCTCGCAGCGCCAGAGTCCCGGGTTCGATCCCGACTGCGGATGCTGTCTGTACGGAGTTTGTATGATCTCCCTGTGACCTGCGTGGGTTTTCTCAGAGATCGTTGGTTTCCTTCCACACTCCAAAGCCAATAGACAATAGGTGCAGGAGTAGGCCATTCGGCCCTTCAAGCCAGCACCGCCATTCAATGTGATCATGGCTGATCATCCACATTCAGTACCCCGTTCCAGCCTTCTCCCCATATCCCCTGACTCCGCTATCTTTAAGAGCGTGCCGGTTTGTAGGTTAATTGACTTGGTGTAAATGTAAAAATGTTCCTAGTGTGTGTAGGATAGTGTTAGTGTGCGTGGTCACAGGAGGGCCGAATGGCCTGTTTTTCCGCGCTGTATCTCTAAACTAAAACTAAAACAGATATACGAAATGCTGGATTAACTCAGCGGGACAGGCAGCGTCAGACCCTCTCTGGAGAGAAAGAATGGGTGACGTTTCGGCTCGAACCAAAATTTTAGCCATGCGATCAGCTTGTTGCCTTGGCAATGGTCTCTGAAAGAAATGTTCTTCGATGCACGGTCCTTGCCCTCTTAATCGTTGATGGAAAGTCACAGCACTTACTGACCTTAATTAGACTGGAAGTGGAGAAGATTTCAATCATCTTTCCTATGTGGCATGTACCGCACTTCCTCCCTTTAATTTCAAAAATGACTTAATGACTTTGCAGTTGTCTGAGGTGTATGATTTAACCTCTTCACTAGAATTGCTCGGGCAGGCAAGTAAAATCACAAAGGCATTCATCAATTGACATTGCACTCTCTCCCCCCGCTATCTTGGATGTTAATCAGCTCCATTGAGCAGGTACTGTACGACACCGAAGATACACAACAAAATGCTGGAGTAACTCAGCAGGACAGGCAGCATCTGTGGAGAGAGGGAATGGGTGATGTTTCGGGACGAGGCCCTTATTCAGTCTGAATACACAGATCAGACTCCAACCACATGGCAGGGTGGCGCAGCGGTAGAGTTGCTGCCTCACAGCGCCAGAGACCCGGGTTTGATCCCGACTACGGGCGCTGTCCGTACGGAGTTTGTACGTTCTCCCCGTGACCTGCGTGGGTTTTCTCCGGGATCTTCGGTTTCCTCCCACACTCCAAAGATCTACAGGTTTGTAGGTTAATTGGCTTTGGTACAAATGTAAAATTGTCCCTAGTGTGTGTAGGGTAGTGTGCGGGCATCGCTGGGCGGTGCAAACTTGGTGGGTTGCAGGGCCTGTTTCCACGCGGTATCTCTAAACTAAAGACACCATTGATGACGATGCTACTTTATTGTCACGTACTGAGGTATCATTAGATTTGTTGTTCTTGCGTACAGAGTACACGAGTCACCACAGTGGAGCCATATAAAGTTACAGACAGCATTCATCCCTTCTTTGTTGTCCCACCACGTCCTGCCGACCCCCCCTTGTTCTCTGCGACCTCCCCCCTCCGCCCCCCCCCCCCCACACAGGATCCCCTTAGGTTCTTGCTCCCTCCCCCCCCCCCCCCCCCCCCCCACACAGGATCCCCCTTAGGTTCTTGTCCCCCCCCCCCCCCCCCCTCACTTCCCCCCCCCCCCCCCCCCCACACGTCGGCCTCTTTGTTCTCGATGGAGCGGCCCCTCTACCTTGACCCAGATCGCTCCAACCTCGAGACTCCAGACGCCGGGACACCAGACGCCGGGACTCCAGATCCAGGGACTCCAGACGCCGGGACACCCAGACGCCGGGACTCCAGACGCCGGGACACCACCCAGACCCCGGGACTCCAGACGCCGGGACGCCCGGACTCCAGACGCCGGGACCCCAGACGCCGGGACTCCAGACCCCGGGACTCCAGACCCCGGGACTCCCAGACGCCGGGACACCAGACGCCGGGACACCAGACGCCGGGACTCCAGACGCCGGGACACCAGACGCAGGGACTCCAGACGCCGGGACTCCAGACGCCGGGACTCCAGATGCCGGGACTCCAGACGCCGGGACACCAGACGCCGGGACTCCAGATCCAGGGACCCCAGACGCCGGACTCCCAGACGCCGGGACTCCAGGACTCCAGACGCCGGGACTCCAGACGCCGGGACTCCAGACCCCGGGACTCCAGACGCCGGGACTCCAGACGCCGGGACTCCAGACGCCGGGACTCCAGACGCCGGACTCCAGATCCAGGGACTCCAGACGCCGGGACTCCAGACGCCGGGACTCCAGACCCCGACTCCAGATCCAGGGACTCCAGACGCCGGGACACCAGACGCCGGGACTCCAGATCCAGGGACTCCAGACGCCGGGACTCCAGACGCCGGGACTCCAGACGCCCAGGGACTCCAGACGCCGGGACTCCAGACGCCAGGGACTCCAGACGCCGGGACTCCAGACGCCGGGACTCCAGACGCCGGGACACCAGACGCTGGGACTCCAGACCCCGGGACTCGTAGCTTAATTGGCTTGGTATAAACATGAACAATTTCCCTAGTGTGTGTAGGATAGTGTTAGTGCGCAGGGATCGCTGGTCGGCGCGGACTCGGTGGGCCGAAGTGCCTGTTTCCGCGCTGTATCACTCTTTGACTCTGTGAGTTTGATTTTCAGAAATTGCCAGCACATGAAGAAAGACTCTGTGAACAAAGACTTGAATGTTAGAAGTCTGAACATCAGAATGAACATAGTCAAGTGTTCATCCTACAGTACTTGTGTCACCAAAGGTCCTTTAGATTAAATTTTCTGGAAAATTAATTATATTTCAATTACAATACATGAGATCAGTAGCAAAGCACAACAAAGCAGTACAGCTGTGAGAGCCAAAGGCCTTCAAAGATTTCAAAGGACTGTCTATGTATTTCGTTTAGTTTAGTTTAGTTTAGTTTAGAGATACAGCGCAGAAACAGGCCCTTTGGCCCACCTAGCCCGCGCCGACCAGCGATCCCCGCACACTAACACCGCTCTACACACACAATTTGCACCAAGCCAATTAACCTACAAACCTGCACGTCTTTGGAGCGTGGGAGGAAACCGAAGACCTCGGGGATAAACCTACGCAGGTCACGGGTTCGATCCTGACTACGGGTGCTGTCTGTACGGAGTTTGCACGTTCTCCCCGTGACCTGCGTGGGTTTTATCCGAGATCTTCGTCTGGCCGACAGTCTGTCTGTCCCTTATGGCTGAATGGTAAATCAAGTTTCACTGCATCTTAATTGGTACAAGTGACAATAAACTGATCTTTGAACCTATGAACCTTGGACCAAACAAAACACCACTCTGTTTTTTTTTATCCAACAAACATTTACTTCCCAAGTGAAAAGGAAAACTGTCTTACAGTTTTTTGTCACGGTACAGGCATTGAAATAATGTCTAAATGCCGTAAATAGCTGAACTTCAGAGGTTAGAAGGAACTGCACATGCTGGTTTACAAGATAAGGGAGCTGAGGTAATTCAACGGGTCAGGCAGCATCTCTGGAGAACATGGATAGGTGATGTTTCGGCTCATCATAGAAACATAGACAATAGGTGCAGGAGTAGGCCATTCGGCCCTTCGAGCCCGCACCACCATTCTATATGGTCATGGCTAATCATCTAAAATCAGTACCCCGTTCCTGTTTTCTCCTCATATCCCTTGATTCCGTTAGCCCGAAGAGCTAAAGGGCTTGTCCCACTTGGGCGACCTCTGCCGCGAGTTCTGGCGAGTTTGCCCACGACCCATACTCGCAGCATGGTCGCCACGAGGTCGTAGGAGGTCTTCGTAACTCTCCTTCATGCTCGAGAGTGGTCTCCGCGTACTCGAGGCCTCAGCTAGGTCGTGGGGTTTTTTCCAAGATGATAAAAAATGACCACGAGTAAAAATAGATTGCCATGGGAATAATCGATCGATACCCATTCTCCCCTCTCCCCCCCCCTCTCTCTCCCCCCCCCCCCCCCCCCAAGCCTTTTACCTCTCCTCTTCAATCCCGCAGAATCCCTCCCCCCCCCCCCCCCGATCCCGGATGTCCTCCCCTGGCAGCCGATCAGTCGATCCAGCTCGACCTTTCCTCTCAAAGTTGCAGGCCCCAGAAAATCTCCTCCGCCGTCCCTGGCCCCCGCCTTCGGGATTGTGTGTGTGTGTCATATCGATCCCTCCGTGGCCCCAGGCCTGGATCCCCCCTTTCAACGCGCCCGCTTCGCCCCCTCTTTTTTCATCATGGTCCAACATTGGTCCTCCTCTCTACTCTCATCTCCCTCGTCTCCTCCCTCTCGCTCCTGTAATCCTCCTCCCTACATCTTCTGCAGCCTCCTTGTTTTTTACACTTGGCAACTCATTCGATTAGCTCGCTCTGCTGGGTGGGACAGGCCCCCTTTCCCCTTCCCTCCTGTCCCCCAGAGCATCCACCTCCAATGAATTGGCCCTCCACTTTGGGCAGCTTCGTTATCTCTCCAAGAATCTCCCCTCTCTTCTGTTCTCAACTCTCTGGGTGAAAACTTGTTTCCTCATCAC
>NC_073404.1:28473003-28598003 GCF_028641065.1 Leucoraja erinaceus
CACTATATTAATAAAAGATAATACAATATAATACACTATACAATGTAATACAGCATAATACACCACAATATGACACTGGAATGCAATATAATGTAACACAAAAATACACTATAATATAACTATATAATACATTATAATATGATAATGTTATACGCTGCAATGTTACACTATAATATAACACTATTATATATATAATACAATATAATATGCTATAATACACTGTGACACTACCATCCACCATAATACACTATAATACATTATAATCTCCATGAAACACTAATACAATATAATAGAAAGATTAAACAAAAACTTACCGTTTTAAGTTTGATCTTTCTTTTATCGGAAGTTGAAGTGAGGGAATACGTGAAGTGCCCGCCATCCCGCGTGCGCGTCAATCTCCAGAGCAACTGTATAAAAAACCGCAGACTGGTTGCAGGACGTAAACTATAGAAAGATTAACAACCTTAGACTTACCGGATGATCTTTATGAGAATCAGGGTTGGTAGTGGAGGGCACGCATTCCCTCACTTCAACTTCTCATAAAATAAAGATCAAACTTCAAACGGTAAGTTTTCGTTTAATCTTTCGATTTTATATCGAAGTCACGTGAGTGACTACGCGAAGCCTTCAAAGCTCTGTGGTTTCATGCAGTGAGCCAGTCTATATGTGGACACACTGCACCGATCAACCATACATGGTTGAAAGAAAAACATATTTCATTGAAACATGATGTTAATTTGCATACATGTACATGCTTTTTAATAGAAGCAGTCCCTTTACATCAGGGATAAACAATTGTCTTAATCAACAACGTAAAATTCTATTAGCAAATAAGCCAGGTCTGTTAATTGGGTTATTGTAAAACTTCTGAAAATTACACTCATTTGCCCATCGTACTGTCGCAAGAATGTGATCCAGCGAAACTTCCATTTTATTTGCTGCCGAGGTAGCTGCAGCCCTGAGATTTGAAAATATCAGTATCCAACACGCATCTGATAACATACATTTTATCCAACTAGAAATGGTTTGCACTGTTACCCTTTTGTGTGGCTTCTTATAACTTATGAATACTGCTTGGTCGTTACCTCAAAGGTTTTTTGTAACCTAGATGTATCTCTTTACAGAAATAACCACACACAACCTCCGATCTGGCGGGTACGCCAACAGCTCTAATTTGTATCCCAACGCACCTGACCTGCTCTGCTTTATCAATTCATCTATGTAAAAGACCACTTTTTTGTCGGATATAACAGCGTTATCCAGTCGAAGTTTCTGCAAAGACTTGAACTCTTTGTGCTGAGACGAGAGCCATAAGCATTACCAATTTGTGAGTGAGCTGGGGCAAAGATAATGATGCGGCTGGTGCCAAATTGCGAAGCAGCCTTAACACTACCTTAACATTCCATCCCTCATGATATCTAGACCTTGGAAGGTTCCTGTTAAAAACACCTTTCATGAATCTAAATACCAATGGGTGAGTGCCAACAGTTTGATGTCCAGACCCCAGCACTAAATATGATGATAAGATTCAGATTCAATTTTAATTGTCATTGTCAGTGTACAGTACAGAGACAACGAAATGCATTAAGGCACTACGAGCAGTGTTAATAGCGCTGTAACTTAACTCTTTTTCAAAATATAACGCTGAAAGAAACTCCAACACATCGGCTATATCTGCCGTAAAGTTTATATGTGCTTCCTCACAAAACTTCTCCCATTGTTTGATGTATGAGTAGTACTGCTTCCTTATGCCATCTCGCCAGGCTGCAGTTATTACGTCAACCGTCCTGTTGGATAGTCCTAGCCCCTCGAAAGGCCTTCTTAAATTCTGCAAATTAATGTCAATGCAATCATGCAATGGATGAGGTTCCCGAGTGACAGGCTGAATTAACATATGTTTATGTCTGTAAACCACCATGGGAGATTCCTTCAATAGTCCTTTTAATAATGGATGCCATGGTTGAGTAGGCCAGTTAGGAGCTACTAAAATGCCTGATGCCTTGTCTTGAATTGTCTTCTGCAAACTTCTCCCAATAAGGCAGAATGGAGGGAAGGCATGGAAATATATTCCCCCCACCCCCCCAGTCTATAGAAAATGCATCTATTGCTTCTGCCCCCGGGTCTGGTTGCCAGGCTATATATCGTGGTAATTGATTATTAAGTCTGGAAGCAAACAAATCAGTGTTCCATATCGAGCTATTATCCCGTTGAATACTGCCTGATTCAGCATCCATTCAGTGTGTTCATTGAACTTCCGCGATTTAGCATCTGCTACCATATTGTATCTGCCCGGCAAAGGAGCAGCTGATACTGTCCCAACTATCCATAGATGTTGGGACTCGGGGTTGCCAAGCTGCTCCCTCTTGGAGCTGAATCGGAGCTTGCTGTGCACCCCGCAGCTGCCAACGTCTCCGAGGTAGAAACGTACAGCCGTCGGCTTTTCCCAATGCCGCGGTCCTCTGCCGCTGCTTTCTCAGCAGCCCGTTTCCCTTACGGTCTAGGTTTTCCATCGCGACAAACCTAGGCAAACGTCGGGATTAGTTTTAAATTTGTACTCACCTGTTTGGCTTTTAAACCTTACCAGTGGGGAGACCAATGTTCATCCCCAACCAAACCTCGCGTCATGTGTGGACGTATAGACGCGCATGCGGTCTGGCGGGCTCTTCACGTAGTCACGCACGTGACTTTGATATAAAAAGCACTATGATGCACTATATTACGCTACAATACACTATATAACATTATAATATAACACGATATCTTCTATATCTATCTATATAATATTAAAACTGTGTGTGTGTGTTTCTGCCTGACTTGTGGGTGCCAGCCTTTGATTCGTTGCTACGCCAACACCAGACCCACAAACGCCCCGATTTTTTCCATTTCGGTAGAGATTTCATTTTTCATTCCAAGTATCCACTCCTCATTAAATTTTGTCGTGTTTATGTACACATTTTTAATAAAATCCTTGTCCCCCCCCCCCCCCCCCCTCACTCATTTTGTCGCCTCCTGCTGGCCAGCGACCATAACGGCTGCTGGCGCCCGCCTCTCGCCTCAAAGCCGCCATTTAAAAACAGCCGCGCTGCTGACTGCTGGAATCTTATGTTCGGGAACGGCTTGAGTTGGAGGTCCATGTCTCCCGTGGGGGCTACGGGTAGGGAACGGCTGCGTTGGGGAGCAGACCCAACGGCTCTGCACTTGGTCTAGTTATATAATATAACTATAATACAACACTATAATGCACTGTAACAATATAGGTATGTTGCAAAGCCTACCTGAAGCGTCGCTGAAAATCTGTCCCAGCCCGTGTGCGCGATTTTGGCGCCGTTTAGAGGAGGGCGGGTTTAAAACGCGATTTCCCCTAGGCTGTTCAAATCGAGGATGTTCAGCCAAGTTAATTATTAACGAAAAATCACAGGAAGATTCTGTTGCTTTAGTTATTATTACTTTTAAGGGCTTTATCTAATTGGTATAGTAGTGTAAAAATTAACGTCTAAACCCCCGACCGCCGGCAACGGGTCGGATCTCATACAGGGGACAACAGAAGGTAGGCTGTTTATTCTTTCATTAAAAAGGGCTTCTTAAGATCCCTTTATACAATGTTTAATGTTGCGAGTAGCTAATTTTGGGCCCATTATATCCCGCAGTATTTTTCTGGGCATTTGAGGGCACAAATCTAGCGCAATGTGAACGTTCTAAACCAGCGCGTTTACAGGATCCCACTAGAAAGCTGATTTAAATTGACTTTAATTTACAGCAATTGAACACTAAATTCCTTCCATTTGGCCTATAAATTAATGTAAATGAGATTTTAAAATCATGTTTTATTGTGAATTATTTGTGAATATTATTTGGACACTTAGGCTATTTAAAAATGTTAATCATTTATTAAGAAATAGATAGATGTTTAGATCTAGTAATTGAAGTTTGAAATTAGCTACAATTGGGTAACTAACTAATTATATGCTTTAATTTCAGGTCATCCAAGTAAGATTGTTTTATATTTGTTTCAGAATGCTTCAATCTATGATAACTGAAAATTTCATTCAGTTCTCTTAATTTTTAAGAAAGTTATGGGCTTTTGACTGTCCACGATCACAGCTTTTTTGTTATGTCCATAGAAAATCAATAGGGAACAAGATGCTAATTTCCGAGTATGAAAATGGCCATAACGTTTTAAATACTTGAGATATGAAAGTGAATTAGGTGTCAAATTAAACTTCTTTTTATGCTTTATCTGATGGGATAAATTGCAGACTTGATTTTTAAAATCTCAAAATTTTGTAACATTGCTACATATAATGCACCAGTATAACACACTCTAAAACAGCAGTGCAATACACTATAACACAGACTAACCCACTATACTACACCAGCCTCCACAGTGTGGCTGAGGACATACACTCACTGTCGGTGGTGTAGTGGATTTTCCAGCCCCGCTCAATGCCAGATGTGTCCGTGTGGAACAAGATATCCACAGCATTACTGAGCGTGTCAACCGCTGCTGGTCTCTCCGACCCACACAGTGGTCCCAACACCGTGTTCTTGTACTCAATCTGGAGGCAGAGATCACAGCAATTGTGTCAGACTGTCCACCTCCCAGCCTCCCCTCACGCCCTCCAGCCGGGGATCAGACTCACACACACACACACACACACACACACACACACACACACACACACACACGCACGCACGCACACACACACACACACACACACAGTGCAACCCCCTCCCCTTATCACCCTCCACTCGCACACTCCTCACAAGTGCACAAGTTATAGGAGTAGAATCAGGCCATTCGGCCCATCGAGTCCACTCCGCCATTCAATCGTGGCTAGACACAAAATGCTGGAGTAACTCAGCGGGTGAGGCAGCTTCTCTGGATAGACGGACTGGGCGACGTTTCGGGTCCAGACACTTCTTAGAGAACATTGCCCCGTTCCTTCTCTCCAGAGACGCTGCCTCACCCGCTGAGTTACTCCAGCATTTTGTGTCTACCTTCGATTTAAACCAGCATCTGCAGTTCTTTCTTACACATTCAATCATGGCTGATCCCTGCCTCTTAATCCAATTTTCCTGCCATCAATCAATCAATCAATCAATCAATCAACCTTTATTGTCATCTTGCAAGCAACAAGTACAGTGCAAAATGAAAAGACGTTTCCCAGTGAATAGCGGAGCCTCGCACATGAAATTTAAAACACTTCTCACATAATAACACTAAAAAAAAACAATCCAGTCCCTGATGGAACAGAATAAATAGTTAAAATCAGGTAAAAAAAAAACACAATGTTAAAAACAGTAAACCAATCATAAAAAAATGTCCGGGGCCGCTGATTTGAGTGGCCAGTGCCAGTTATTAAAGTGTCCGTGCCAGCCGCAGAGTCAAGTCAAGTGACTGTGAGTGCAAAGTGACTGTTTAGCAGCCTCACAGCCTGTGGTAGGAAGCTGTTTAGCAGCCTCGTAGTCCGGGCTTTGATGCTTCGATATCTCTTGCCTGATGGCAAGAGATCCAGGTGTGTGTGGAGGGGGTGCAGTTTGTCCTTGGCAATTCTCTGTGCTTCCTTCAGACAGCGGCTCTGGAACAGTTCTTGTACCGAGGGTAGAGACATCTCCCCCTAACCCTTGACAATTGTTCTAATCATGGATTTGTCTACCTCTGCCTCCTGGGGTCAGACACACACACACCACACACACACACACACACACACACACACACACACACACACACACCACACACACACACACACACCACACACACACACACACACACACACACACACACACACACACACACACACACACACTCCACATTCCCCCTCTCTCCATCTCCCTCCCTGTCTCTCTACGTCACTATCCCTCTTTGTCTCTCCCTCCC
Organism: Leucoraja erinaceus; assembly: GCF_028641065.1. Classification (NCBI taxonomy): domain Eukaryota; kingdom Metazoa; phylum Chordata; class Chondrichthyes; order Rajiformes; family Rajidae; genus Leucoraja; species Leucoraja erinaceus. Next base: position 28,478,882 of record NC_073404.1, read on the forward strand.
TCCCCCCCGCCTGCCTTCTTCACTCCCAACCACCCTCCCTAGCTATCACTTTACCTTCCTCCGACCCTCCCTACCTCTCCTGCCCTTCCTCTCCCTCCCTCCATTCCACCTTCTCTTTCTCTCCCACCTTCTTTCTCTCCGTCCATCTCTCTCTCTCTCTCCCTCCCTCCCTTTCCATCGTTTAGTTTAGTTTAATCTAGTTTAGTTCGGAGACACAACGTGGAAACATGCCCTTCGGCCCACTAAGTCCGGACCAACCATCGATCATTAATAAGTTCATAAGTGATAGGAGCAGAATTAGGCCATTCGGCCCACCAAATCTACTCTGCCATACAATCATGGCTGATCTATCTCTCCCTCCTAACCACATTCTCCTGTCTTCTCCCCATAACCCCTGACACCCGTACAAATCAAGAATCTATCTATATCTGCCTTAAAAATATTCATTCACATCCTCCACAGCCTTCTGTGGCAAAGAATTCCACAGATTCACCACCCTCTGACTAAAGAAATTCCTTCTCATCTCCATCCTTATTGACTATGCTTTTAATGCGAGTCTGTGGCCTCTAGTCCTAGACTCTCCCACTAGTATAAATGTCTTCTCCACATCCACTCTATCCAGGCTTTTCACTATTTGGGAAGTTTCAATGAGTTCCTCCCCTCAGTATTGTAATCCCCAGTGAGTACAGGCCCAGTGCCGTCAAACGCTCATCTTATATAAACGCGGTCTAAGTCATCCCACATTCTCATCCACATTAGGGGGACAATTTACAGGAACCAATGAACCTACAAACCCGCCATTTCTTTGTGGAATGTGGAAGGAAACTGGGGCACCCGGAGGAAACCCACGCACGCGGCCACAGGGAGAACGTGCAAACTCCACACAGACAGACAGACAGACAGAGCCTGCGGTCGGGATCGAACCGGGTTTCCTGGCACCGTGAGGCTGCGGCTCTACCCACTGCCCCGTCGAGGGGGGGACGCGCTCACCGTCATGTTATCGTAAGGACATTTCACTTGAGGGTGACTCTCAATCTCAAACAGGCCCTGGAACCCGAGGGAAATGGAGAATCCTTCCTCCACTCGAATACTGTAGTTACAGTGAAGGTTGGCAGGGTAGGCAGCGGGATATCCCGGACTGGTGAACTGGCCGGACATCTCACTGAAATATTCCTGGCATTCCACTGCGGGAAGACAAGGGAGATAGTCATCAACACGTGGTCAAAATCATAGTTAGAGTCACAGTCAAAGAGTCATACGATAACTTTATTTACCCCAGGAGGCAAGTTGATCTGCCGACAGTCATAAAAACACACCATGAAACATGTGCTTTTGTTGTAAAATGTATTAATTTCACTGTATACCTGTTCACTTTTAAAATGCTTGTGATGATTGGAAAGGATTGGGGGTGTGCAAAGATTGGGGAGAGCGGGGGAGGGGAGTCAGTCTCAGCCTCAGTCCACCCCATGATAGAAGGGGGAGGAGGTGGTTTTGGGGGGGGGGGTGGGGGGGGTGGGGGGGGGGGGGTATGGGGTGGGAAAACTTCAGAAGGTAGTTGAGGCCAGTTGAGGGGGGATCTTATAGAAACTTACAAAATTCTTAAGGGGTTGGACAGGCTAGATGCAGGAAGATTGTTCCCGATGTTGGGGAAGTCCAGGACAAGGGGTCGCAGCTTAAGGATAAGGGGGAAATCCTTTAAAACCGAGATGAGAAAAACTTTTTTCACACAGAGAGTGGTGAATCTCTGGAACTCTCTGCCACAGAGGGTAGTTGAGGCCAGTTCATTGGCTATATTTAAGAGGGAGTTAAATGTGGCCCTTGTGGCTAAAGGGATCAGAGGGTATGGAGAGAAGGCAGGTACGGGATACTGAGTTGGATGATCAGCCATGATCATATTGAATAGCGGTGCAGGCTCGAAGGGCCGAATGGCCTACTCCTGCACCTAATTTCTATGTTTCTATTTCTATGTTTCAAAACCTTAATAACTTTTGTATTATTTCTCAGATTGGAACAAAACGTATTTGACTTGCAGCAGAGGAGAATGGTGAGTAAGGTGGGGGAAAAAAAGGTGGAGCTGCCTCAATGCCCCCTCCATCACCCCCCCCCCCCCCCCCCCCCCCCCTTCCTCCTCTACCTCCCTGCTCCTCTGATTTCTCCCTGGTCTCTCTCTTTCTCTCTCCCGGTCACCTTTACAGCTCCTGCCATCGTCCCGGAGGCTGTATCCCCGCCAACAGTCACACGTGTAGCTGCCGATGGTGTTGTGGCAAATCTGGTCACACACGGGCTGTGACGCGGGGTCCTGAGAACACTCGTCCACATCTGCAAGACAAAGTCGGCACATACACAGAGTGAAGCTCCCTCCCCTCCCTCCCTCCCTCCCTCCACACCCACCCCGTCACACACACACACACGTACACACACACGTACACAAATGTACACACATACATGTACACACACACACACACACACACACACACATACACACACACACACACACAAACACACACACACACACACACATGTACACACACTCACACACACATGTACACACACATGCACACTCACGCTCAGAGTAAGCTCCCTCCCTCCACACTCACCACACACAAACACACACACACACATACAAACACACACACACTCACACACACATGTACACATGTCACGCTCAGAGTAAGCTCCCTCACGTACACACATGGATACACACGTGCGCACACACTCACACATACACATGTTCACACACACACGCACACACACATGTGCGCACATACATGTCCACACACATGTACACACACACTCACATGTACACATATACACACAAGCACACACACACGTGCATGCACACACACACGTGAACACACACACGTGAACACACACACACACAGGTGCACACACACGTGTGTACATACCTACGGCCTCGTAGTAGATATGGAAGCCTGTGTAGGGCTGCTGGTTGGAGAAGTCAGAGGAGAACTCGAGGTGGAGGGAGTTTCGAGTGGAGTCGAGGATGGGCTGAGGACGGTTCCCCGCTCCCGCTGGCTTCTCCATGTCACCGCAAAACACGCCTAGCGTCCGTGTCCCCTCGTTCACCTGTAGGGGGCAGGCGTGTTAGAGCACACGCACACGGACACAGACACATGTGCACAACACACGGACAGATGGTGACACGGATACATGGACAGGTAAACATGCGGATTTACACGGATAAACACACGCACGGATCAGACACGGGTACAACACAGGCGCAGGAATACAGACCCACACATGCATCGACAATGGCATTGAACACACAAGACACGCACACACATGGTCGGGACTGAACGCACTCCCACCCTCAAACCTCACCCTCCCTAACTCATTTCCCCCCACCCTTCCTCTCCATCCTTTTTTTTTTTTTTTTTTTCCCCTCCTTTTTTTCCCCGCCCCCTAATCAGGTTCCCTCTCACCCCCTCCCTCCTTTCCCTCCCCTCCTCCCCCCTATCTCCCTCCCTCCTCCCCCTCCCTCCCTCCTTCCCCCTCCCCCCTCTCCTCTCCCTCCCTCCTCCTATTCCCTCCCTCCCCTCCCTCCCTCCCCTCCCCTCCCTCCCTCCTCCCCTTCCCTCTTTACTTCCCTCATCCCTTCTCTCCTCCCTCCCTCCCCCCTCTCCCTCCCTCCCTTTCCCTTCATCCCTCCCTCCCTCCCTCCCTCCTCTCCCCTCCCTCTCCCTCCTCCCTCCCACTCACCTTCAATCTATCGTACACGCAGCCTTGAGACGCCTCCATTTGGAAGTATCGGAAGTGTAGGCGGATGTAGTAACCAGAGGGAACGGCAATGTACCATTCGGCCCGGGTCTCGTTGGGATAGTAGGAGGGGAATCCAGGGGAGGAGATCTCGCCGTACATGGGCAGGGTCTCGGCTCGGCGACACTCCCCTGGGTCGGGATCCACAGGGCCACAGCCCACCTGTGGGGGAGGGACAAGAATAAGTCACCCCTCACCGCGTCCCTTCAGCCCACTGAACCCCTGCTATCCCCTCATTTCCCAACACTTCCGTTCCCTCCCACTTACAGGCGCGAAAACAGGCTTTTCGGCCCAACTCCACCCTGCCTTCCTTCCGAGGTGAGGGGGCGGTGAGGGAGGGAGAGTGGGAGAGAGATGGAGGGAGGGAGGGAGTAGGAAGAGAGAGAGAGGGAGGTAGAGAGGGAAGGAGCGGGAGCGAACGAGGGAAGGAGAGGGGAGAGCACAGGAACGGACCCATTGTCCACCACTATCGCATCTGCCTCCACCACCACCACCGCTCGGCAACGCGTTCCAGGCACCCACCACCCTCTGTGTAGAACAACCTGCTCCACACATCTCCTTTGGGGAGAGAAAGGTTCTGACTGTCTACTACCATATCTACACCTCTCTAGGATATATTCTGTATATGAACTAAACAAAAATCTCTGTCTTGCTCATCGCAATCCCCCCCCCTCCCCTCTCCCCCCCCCCCACCCATTCTCTCTCCCTCTTTCCCGCTCCCCCCATCCTCTCCCTCTTTCTCTCCCTCTCCCCCCCTCTCCCTCTCCCTTTTTCTCCCCTCCTCCCCTATCTCCTCTCCCTCTCTCTCCCCCTATCATCTCCCCTCTCTCTCCTTTTCGCCCCTCTCTCTCTCTCACCCACCACACTCCCCCTGTCTCTCTCCCCTCCCTCTCTTTCTTCCCTCTCCCCCTTTCTCTCTTCCCCCTCTCCACTCCACTCTCTCTCCCCCCCCCCCCCCTCTCTCATAGAGTGATACAGTGTGGAAACAGAACCTTCGGCCCAACAACTTACCAACATCGACCAACACGTCCCACCTACACTAGCCCCAACTGCGCTTGGTCCATATCCCTCCAAACCTGTCCGATCCATGTACCTGTCTAACTGTTTCTTAAACATTGGGATAGTCCCAGCCTCAACTACCTCCTCTGGCAGCTTGTCACATCCACTACTCTTTGTGTGAAAACATTACCCCTCATGTTATAATTAAATCTTTTCCCCTTCACAGTAAACCTGCCTTCTCTTCCCTCTGTCTCTCTCCCCCTTCCCCTCACTCTCACCATCTCTGCCCCCCTCTCCTCTCTCCTCCCTCCCCCGTACACTCTTCTCTCCCCCCATCCCCACTCTCTCTTACTCCCTCCCCCTTTCTTTCTTACTCCCTCACCCCCCTTCTCCCCCCTCTCCCACTTGCCCTCTCTCCCCCTGCTCACATCTCCCACCTCTCCATCTCCCCCTTCATCTCCCCCTCTCCTCTTCTCTCTCTCCCCACTTCTCTCTCTCCCCCCTTTCTCCCACTCCCTCCCCCATCCAACTCTCTCTCACTCTCTCTCCCCTCTCTCCCTACCCCCTCCATCTATCCCTCACCCCCCCACTCTCCCCCACATCCCCTCTCCCTCTCCGCCCTCCATCTCTCTCTCCCTCTCCATCTCTTACCCAAGGCAGTGTAGAAGCCACATCAGGCTGTGTCAGTGAGCCAGTGCAGGGGGATGAGAGATGGGGGTGGATGTAGAGCAGGGCGCTGTGTATCCTAGAGAGATGGAGACAGAGCGGGAGTGACGTTTCGGGGCTGGAGACGGAGGTCGCCACTGTCTGGAACATTGCGTCACACAGTTTATCGCAACGTGCAAATATTAGTGGAAAAACAGCTCAAAGTTCAGAGGAGGAGAGAGGAGGGAGTCCAAATCAAACACTGGCTGGTGACACAGAGTGCTGGGGTAACTCAGCGGGTCAGGCAGCATCTCGGAAGAACGTGGACAGGTGCAAAGTGCTGGAGTAAGGGGCAGCACGGTGGCGCAGCGGTAGAGTTGCTGCCTCACAGCGCCAGAGATCCGGGTCCCATCCCGACCACGGGTGCAGTCGGTATGGAGTTTGTACGTTCTCCCCGTGACCACGTGGGTTTCCTCCGGGTGCTCCGGTTTCCTCCCACACTCCAAACATGCGCAGGTTTGTTGGTTAATTGTAGGTTCGGTAAAAATCGTAAATTGTCCCTAATGTAGGAAAGTGCTAGGAATGATTGCTGGTCAGTGCAGACTCGGTGGGCCGAAGGGCCTGTTTCCACGTCTGTATCTCGAAAGTCTAAAGTCTTGAGTCGTTTACATTGAATCTTTGCTGGAGGTTACACTTATCTCCCTCAGCCACATTATGTTGTTGATTTAGGAATATACAGAGATACAGCGTGGAAACAAGCCAAGTCCGCACCGACCAGCGATCCCCGCACACTGACATTGCCCTACACACACTAGGGACCATTTTACATTTATCGAACGAGCTGCCAGAGGAGGTAGTTGAGGCTGGAACTATCCTAACGTTTAAGAAACAGTTAGACAGGTACATGGATAGGACAGGTTTGGCGGGAGATGGGCATGGTGGGACTAGTGTAGCTGGGACATGCTGGTCGGTGTGGGCAAGTTGGGCTGAAGGGCCTGTTTCCACGCTGTATCACACATGGACTCACATTATCTTGATACAAGATCAGTTCTAAGTAGTGCCAGTGAAAGCTGGATCTATGGTGATGTAGTGTGAAGGAAGGAACAGCAGATGCTGGTTTACACTCCTCTCCCCTCCTCTCCTCTCACCTCCTCTCGTCATCTACTCCCCTCATCTCCTATCCTCTCCTCTTCCCTCTCCTCTCCTCTCTCTCCCCTCCTTTCCTCTCATCTCCTCCTCTCCCCACTCCTCTCCCCTCTCCTCTCCTCACCTACCCTCCTGTCCTCTACCCACTCTCCCCTCCCCTCCTCCCTTCTCGTCTCACCATCTCTCAACCCTTCCTCCTCTCTTCTCTCCTCTCCAATCAGACGACTTTGTGTGCAAGAAAGAACTGCAGATGTTGGTTTACACCGAAGGTAGACACAAAATGCTGGGGTAACTCAGCAGGACAGGCAGCATCTCTGTAGAGAAGGAATGGGTGACGTTTTGGGTCGAGACCCTTCTTGTAATCAATTGACAATCGGAGTTTGTCATTCAATACAGGGTACTTTGTAAAGTATTAGGTGTAGTTCAGTTTAGTTTAGAGATACAGCACAGATGTAGACCCTTCAGCCCACCGAGTCCGTGCCGACCAGCGATCTCTGTACACGAACACAATCCTACACACACTATGGATCATTTATGATTTTACCAACGCCAATTTACCTCCAAACCCGCACATCTTTGGCGTGTGGGAGGAAACTCACGCAGGCCATGGGGAGAACGTACAAACTCCGCACAGCCAGCACCCGCAGTTGCGATCGAACACGGGTCTCTGGCGCTGTGAGGCAGCAACTCTACCGCTGCGCCACCGTGCTGCCCAAAGTTCTTGTTAGTGCTTGCTATTTCACATATTCTGCACTAAAAACCCAAAGTGTATTTCTAGGCAAGTTAATTTGCAAATATATTCATATATACCCTATTCTAATGTATGTATTAACTAATTTAAAAGGCAAAAAGCTATTTTTTTGTCATAGAGGTGAAAGTACATACAGTGCATTCAGGAAGTATTCAGACCCCTTCACTTTTTACACATTTTGTTACATTACAGCCTTATTTTAAAATGGATTAAAATCATTTTTTTTTATCATCAATCAACACACAATACCCCAGAACAAAGAAGCAAAAACAGGCGTTTAGAAATTTTTGCAAATTGAAAAGAAATAACTGAAATATCATATTTACATAAGTATTCAGACCCTTTTCTATGACACTCAAAATTAAGCTTCGGCTCATCCTGTTTCCATTGATTATCCTTGAGATGTTTCTACAACTTGATTGGAGTCCACCAGTGCTAAATCAAATTGATTGGACATGATTTGGAAAGGCACACACCTGTCTATATAAGATCACACAGTTGACAGTGCATGTCAGAGCAAAAACCAAGCCATGAAGACGAAGGAATTGTCCGTAGACCTCCGAGACAGGATTGTGTCGAGACACAGATCTGGGGAAGGGTATAAAACAATTTCTGCAGCATTGCAGGTCCCGAAGAGCACAGTTGCCTCCGACATTCTTAAATGGAAGAACTTTGGAACCACTAGGACTCTTCATAGAGCTGGCCGCCCGGCCAAAGTGAGCAATCGGGGGAGAAGGGCCTTGGACAAGGAGGTGACCAAGAACCCTATGGTCACCCTGACAGAGCTCCAGAGTTCCTCATCCAACCTGACAGAGCATGAGAGGATCTGCAGAGAAGAATGGGAGAAATTACCCAAATACAGGTGTGCCAAGCTTGTAGTGTCATACCCAAGAAGACTTGAGGCTGTAATCGCTGCCTCAACAAAGTACTGAGTAAAGGGTCTGAATACTTATGTAAATGTGATATTTCAGTTATTTCTTTTTAATTACTGCAAACATTTCTAAACACATAGATACATAGATCCATAGAAAATAGGTGCAGGAGTAGGCCATTCGGCCCTTCGAGCCTGCACCGCCATTCAATATGATCATGGCTGATCATCCAACTCAGTATCCCGTACCTGCCTTCTCTCCATACCCCCTGATCCCTTTAGCCACAAGGGCCACATCTAACTCCCTCTTAAATATAGCCAATGAAGTGGCCTCAACTACCCTCTGTGGCAGAGAGTTCCAGAGATTCACCACTCTCTGCGTGAAAAAAGTTTTTCTCATCTCGGTTTTAAAGGATTTCCCCTTTATCCTTAAGCTGTGACCCCTTGTCCTGGACTTCCCCAACATCGGGAACAATCTTCCTGCATCTAGCCTGTCCAACCCCTTAAGAATTTTGTAAGTTTCTATAAGATCCCCTCTCAATCTTCTAAATTCTAGAGAGTATAAACCAAGTCTATCCAGTCTTTCTTCATAAGACAGTCCTGACATCCCAGGAATCAGTCTGGTGAACCGTCTCTGCACTCCCTCTATGGCAATAATGTCCTTCCTCAGATTTGGAGACCAAAACTATACGCAATACTCCAGGTGTGTCTCACCAAGACCCTGTACAACTGCAGTAGAACCTCAGTCCAACCTCTTAAGAATTTTGTAAGTTTCTATAAGATCCCCCCCCCTCAATCTGCTAAATTCTAGCGAGTACAAGCCTGTTTTTGCTTTTTTATTATGGGGTATTGTGTGTAGATTGATGATAAAAAAAAGAATTGAATCCATTTTAGAATAAGGCTGTAATGTAACAAAAAGCGAAGGGGTCTGAATACTTTCTGAATGCACTGCATCTTAGCACTCCACTGGAGTTCGTCGAACTCTTAAATCAGTTTTTTTGGTTGAGGGAAGAATCTTTATTAATGATCTCATACAGCTAAAAATAAAATTCTATTCTCAGTTTGATAACGTACCTAGCAAGGGTTGTCAGGGGAGGAATGATGAGCTGTCACAGATCATGGCATCTTTACTTTGTTTCAATGCGTTTTAAATATTTTAATGCACAGCTCAGCCTTCGTAAGGAGAAAGAACGATACTCTTGACTCTTCATGCATCTTCAGTGACTCATCTTCATAAGTCATAGGAGCAGAATTAGGCCATTCAGCCCATCGAGTCTACTCCGCCATTCAATCATGGCTGGTCTATCTCTCCCTCTCAATCCCCATTCTCCTGCCTTCTCCCCGTAACCCCTGACACCCATACCAATAATCAAGAATCTGGCAATCTCTGCCTTAAACATGACTTGGCCTCCACAGCCGTCTGTGGCAATTAATTCCACAGATTCGCCACCCTCTGGCTAAAGATTTAAGGGCGGCACGGTGTCGCAAACAGCTGGAGTAACTCAGCGGGACAGGCAGCATCTCTGGAGAGCAGGAATGGGTGACGTTTCAGGCCGAGAGGTTTGTAGGTTAATTGGCTTCAGCAAAAATTGTCAATTGTCCCTAGTGTGTGTAGAGTAGTGTTAGTGTGCGGGGATCGCTGGTCGGCGCGGACTCGCTGGGCCGAAGGGCCTGTTTCCACGCTGTATCTCTAAACTAAACTGGGCAATTTAAGTTGTTGCGATGTTCAAATGACCTAGCTTACACACCTGAGAAAATCAGACCGAGAAATGAGAGCATAAATAGATGACATAAGGTCATGAGGAAAAGGAATATTCAGCCCATCAAGTCTACTCCGCAATTCAATCATGGCTGATCTATCTCTCCCTCCTAAACCCATTCTCCTGCCTTCTCCCCAGAACCTCTGACACCCGCACTAATCAAGAGTCTATCTATCTCCTGCCTTAAATATATCCACTGACTTGTGGCCTCCGCAGCCTTCTGTGGCAAAGAATTCTACAGATTCACCACCCTCTGGCTAAAAAATATTCTCTTCATCACCTTCCTATAAAAACGCCCATTAATTCTGAGGCTATGACCGAGCTATGAGTCCAAGACTCTCCCACTAATGGATACATCTTCTCCACGTACACCCCATCCAAGCCTTTCACTAATCTGTACGTTTCAATGAAGCCCCCCCCTCCCCCCCATTCTTCTAAACTCCAGCGAGTACGAGCTCAGTGCTGACAAATGCTCATCATATGTTAACCCACTCATTCCTGGGATCATTCTTGTAAACCTCCTCTGAACCCTCTCCAGAGCCAGCACATCCTTCCTCGGATACGGGGCCCAAAATTGCTCACAATATTCCAAATGCAGCCTTACCAGCGCCTCAGCATTACATCCCTGTTTTTGTATACAAGCCCTCTGGAAATAAATGCTAGCATTGAGTTTGTTAGCAACGACAGGCGACCTTTAAGAAATTTATTTCCCCCACATGCGTTTATACCAAGTCTCAACATTGGTGAAGCAACTAATTCGATCTCTTTGTGTGTGAGACGTGAGTTTTCACCTTCAGCCGGGCAAACATAATATATTTTTTAAAAGCCAGCTTTTATGCCATTAACCCCAGCATAAAAACAGCAGTACACCACCAATTCCCCATTACAATGAAATGTCAATGGTGCTTTATTCTCCCTTAGAGTCCCTTGAAGAAAGACTGGATAGACTTGGTTTATACTCCCTAGAATTTAGGTGACTGAGAGGGGATCTTATAGAAACTTACAAAATTCTTAAGGGGTTGGACAGGCTGGATGCAGGAAGATTGCTCCCGATGTTGGGGAAGTCCAGGACAAGGGGTCACAGCTTAAGGATAAGGGGGAAATCCTTTAAAACTGAGATGAGAAGAACATTTTTCACACAGAGAGTGGTGAATCTCTGAAACTCTCTGCCACAGGGGGTAGTCGAGGCCAGTTCATTGGCTATATTTAAGAGGGAGTTAGATGTGGCCCTTGTGGCTAAGGGGATCAGAGGGAATGGAGAGAGGCAGGTACGGGATACTGAGTTGGATGATCAGCCATGATCATATTGAATGGCGGTGCAGGCTCGAAGGGCCGAATGGCCTACTCCTGCACCTAATTTCTATGTTTCTATATATTATTATCACATGTACCTGGATGCAGGCACTTTGGGTGCGATCTGTGTGGAGTTTGCATTGTTTTCCTCTGACCATCTTCAGACTGAACGTACTAGTAGGGGCTCGACCCGAAACGTTACCCATTCCTTCTCTCCAGAGGGGCTTGCCCGTCCCGGTGAGTTACTCCAGCATCTTGTGTCTGTCTTCAGTGTATCAAGTAGCACTTTCTTCCCAATAACCCCTTCTGGTTTAATCCCTCCCTTCACCACCTCCAGTTTAAATTCCAGTTGGAATATCTTGGAGGACCAAGAAACCAAGAACCATCTTGTGATGCATCCTGATAAGATGCTTTTGCTGAAGCAAGCCATCCAAAGCAGTAGTGTTGCTGCCTCACAGAGCCAGAGACTCGAGTTTAATCCTCACTCCGGGCGCTGTCTGTACGGAGTTTGCACGTCCTCCCCGTGACCTGCGTGGGTTTTCTCCGAGAGCTTCGGTTTCCTCCCACACCCCAAAGACGTGCAGGTTTGTTGGTTAGTTGACTTGGCGTGAATGTGAAATTGTCCCGAATGTGTGTAGATTAGTGTCAGTGTGCGGGGATCGCTGGTCGGCACGGGCTCAGCGGGCTGAAGGGCCTGTTTCCGCGCTGTATCTGTAAACTAATCCATACTAGAGCAAGTTAATTCCGTGCTTACCTGCTCTTTTGGTTCCTGATTACTATGAAAATCAAAGAGTGGACAAAAATGCTGGAGAAACTCAACGGGTGAGGCAGCATCTATGGAGCGAAGGAATAGGTGACGTTTCGGGTCAGGACTCTTCAAAGAAGGAATAGGTGACGTTTCGGATCGAGACCCTTCTTCGAAGGGTCTCGACCCGAAACGTCGCCTATTCCTTCGCTCCATAGATGCTGCCTCACCCGCTGAGTTTCTCCAGCACTTTTGTCTACCTTCGGTTTTCCAGCTTCTGCAGTTCCTTCTTAAACATGAAAATAATAGGTTCTGTAGACAGACGTTGGAACCGAGAGGAACTGGTATTTCTACATCACAAAAAGAAAACAGCCTAAAAATAATCGCTGGGATGAATAATTAATAATAGAGATCCTTGCTGCATGTACAGTTCTCTACAAAACGTCAAGCTGTTTCTCCAAATGTCAGTGACCGGAATAATTCCATTCCTCTCCGGGAAGAAACAGCTATTCGAAGGACTGAATAACAAAAGGAACAAACCTATTGCCGGGCAGTGCAAGCGGCAATAGACAATAAGTGCAGGAGTAGGCCATTCGGCCCTTCGATCCAGCACCGCCATTCAATGTGATCATGGCTGATCATCCACAATCAGTACCCCGTTCCTGCCTTCTCCCCATATCCCCTGACTCCGCTATCTTCAAGAGCTCTATCTAACTCTCTTGAAAGCATCCAGAGAACCGGCCTCCACCGCCCTCTGAGGCAGAGAATTCCACAGACTCACCAATCTCTGTGAGAAAAAGTGTTTCCTTATCTCCGTTCCCAATGGCTCACCCCTTATTCTTAAACTGTGTGGCCCCTGGTTCTGGACTCCCCCAACATCGGGAACATGTTTCCTGCCTCTAGCGTGTCCAAACCCTTAATAATCTTATGTTTCAATAAGATCCCCTTTCATCCTACTAAATTCCAGAGTACACAAGCCTAGCCGCTCCATTCTCTCAGTAAGGGACGTTTGTTTTCAGTTTCATTATTCATACAGACGAGGAGTCTCTCGGATACTTTTGGCAGCTGATTAAAAAATGTTCCGATTTTTGTACAGGAATAAATTTGCGACAGATCCCGGTGCAGAATTAATTGACCTTTCGGTAATGACTTGCACTGTAAGACAATCATTTTGTGTTACTTCTCAAATCAGGTCAGAGGCCCGGGGCCACCCGTACTTGTACCTTTGCTTGGATGAAGCAATAATTTCATCCATGATTGGCACCATCATTATTTTAAACTGTCACGATTGCCGCTGTCGGAGAGCATGAGCAAATATTTAATGTGGTGTTTTTCCCCCTTGTACAAAGTCCTGCTGTATCAAGAGTCAAGAGTGTTTTATTGTCATGGGTCCCAGATCGGACAGTGACATTCTTGCTTGCTGCACCACAACAGGATATGTAAACATAGAATATATCGGTAGAAAACAAGTTCAGTGTGTATATATACACACACACATGTACACATACTCAATCAATAACAAATATAGTGCAATATTAATAATAGTCTGTTGTAGTTCAGAACTTATTTGTTGTCGTGTTCACTTGGTCCACTAGTGGCGCCACTTTGATGGCAGCCTCTGCCTACAGCCTGTCTGATGCGACTATTCTCCGAGTCGTGTCCTCGTTCCCCCACCCACCCCCTACCAACTGGATTGGCGTGGCCTTTCCTGCCGGAGACCAGACCAGAGCTCCAGCGGCGGCGGCGCAGCACTGGATTCACCGCGGAGCGGGCGGATGTCTACCTGGATCGCCGTTTGAAGCTCCGGAGTGCTTCCAACATCGCGGAGCTGGGGTTTGGAGTGCTCCCAGCGCGGGCGGTGCTGACCAACATCGAGGAGTCCTGGGACCCTTTGCCGGGGGCCGCCAGCGTTGAATCCCCGACCAGCGCGGCGGCCTGTGGACTTTGGGGAGCCGTGGAGTACGGTGGGAAGTGGCCGATTCGGATGTCCAAGCCGTTGAGGTGGTTCTCCCATTCGGAGTTGCATCATCCCGGTGTGAGGGCCTGAACATCGGGCCGTCCGTGGCGGCAACTGCGAGGGGTTTGGGAGCCTCCCGACCACGGGCGAACAACGGAGGAGGATGACTGAACTTTAATGCCTTCCCTCACAACTTTGTTTCCGCTGTGTGGGGATGTCTGTGTTAAAGACTATCGTGCTCTTTATTATTCATATGACTGTATGGCGACCACACATTTCACTGTACTAATTGGTACCTGTAACAATAAATGTCTCTTGTATCTTGTTTAATAGCCTGATGGTTGTAGGGAAGAAGCTGTTCCTGAAATTCTCACACGTGAGAAGTTGCACTGAAATTCTCTTGCCTTGCAGACCAGACACCAAGTATGCAAAGAGTCACCACCAAAAGGGTGCAGCCAAAGTTACAAAGTGGTCCCCAATGGCCCCTCTATGTTCTCTCGGCACCCCCCCCCCCACACCGGGTTCCTCGTTGTTCAGCAATGGAACAGAAGTGTATCTTCAATTCCTGGATGCGATCAGTATTTTCAAGTTTGAACAACACATAAGAAAAGGAATAGGTGACGTTTCAGATCGAGTCCTTTCTTCAGACCCAAAACGTCACCTATTCCTTTTCTCCAGAGATGTTGCCTGACCCGCTGAGTTACTCCAGTATATTGTGTCTATCTTCGGTGTAAACCAGCATCTGCAGTTCCTTCCTACACATTAACTATCAGTCAGCTCTTTCCAATTTTGCACAATTGACCTGCATGCGTTTAGTCAACTCTAATGTTTTCTGTGCTTACTCTATATACAACGAGCCCTGTTGGCAATTTCTTTCCTTTATTCTTTAGCGGCACGGTGGCTCAGCGGTCAGGTTGTTGCCTTACAGCTCCAGAGACCCCGGTTCGATCCTGACTACGGGCGCTTTCTGTACGGAGTTTGTACGTTATTTCCCCGTGACCTGCGTGGGTTTTCTCCAGGAGCTCCGGTTTCCTCCCACCTTACAAAGGCGCACAGGTTTGTAGTTTAATTAGCTTCAGTAAGAATTGTAAATTTCACATAGCTCATAAGTTCAAGGAGCAGAATTAGGCCATTCGGCCCATCAAGTCTACTCCGGCTGATCTCTCTCTCCCTCCTAACCCCATTCTCCTGCCTCCTCTGACCCCTGACACCCGCACTAATCAAAATACTGACAATCTCTGCCTTAAAAAGTCCCAATGACGGCCTCCACAGCCTTCTGTGGCAATGAATCCCACAGATTCACCGCCCTCTGACTAAAGAAATTCCTCCTCATCTCCTTTCTGAAGGTACATCCTTTTATTCTAAGGCTGTGGCCTTTGATCCTAGACTCTCCCACTGGTGGAAACATCCTCCCCACATCCACTCTATCCAGGCCTTTCACTATTCGGTAAGTTTGATTAGTTTTCTTTTAGATGTTTGGTCACAAACACCAAAACGGAGCGTCAATTTTTAAAATTGCTGTTGAGATGAAATGATGATCCTGCAATACCCGAGCGCCCTCTACTGCATTGTCTCAAATAAAACCTCTCTACAATTGTTCTTTGATCATGAAATTGAGAACACATATTCAGTCTCAGGCTGTTTCTTTTTTGCAATTACCGAGGTACATCAGTTATTATAATTATTTTTCCACAGGTTGTTTAGTTAAAATGTCAATCGGAATGTTTCTTTCCATTCCACACACGAGTCACTCTACCATTAATCAAACATTTTAGGTCTGTTAGGCGGAGACCCAAGGAAGTGCAGGTGCCGGGATCTTGAGAAGAACACAAAGTGCCGGAGGAACTCAACGGGCCAGGCAGCATCTGTGGGGGGAATGGCCAGGTGATGTTTCTAGTTGGGACCCTTCCTCGTTCCTTTCTGCTGAAGAAGGGCCCGCTGCAAGAAGCTAGAATCTTGTGTCGAACACAGAGTGCTGGAATATGTGGAGAAGGCAGGAACGGGGTACTGATTGGGGATGATCAGCCCTGATCACATTGAATGGCAGTGCTGGCTCGAAGGGCCGAATGGCCTACTACTGCACCTATTGTCTGTTGTCTATCTCAGGAGGTCAGACAGCACCTCAGGAGAAAATGGATAGATTTTGGGTCAGGATCCTCCGTCGAGTTACTCCAGCACATTGTCTTCCTGGTACAGGTATTGTTCCTCGCGGTTGTGTCATCCACAGCGGCTTGGCATCCTATAAGATGCTTAAGATATTTAATGGCCTGATCACTTACTCTAATTAATATTTTTTCATCTTTAGTAATTTTTTTAATAATATTAAAAAATCCCAAAAAATTGCAAATCTAGTTTTTATGTTGGGACCCTGCTTCTGGCCTGACACGAAATATTGCAGGAAAAATGTTCCCGATGTTGGGGGGATCCTGAACTAGGGGTCACACAGTTTAACAATAAGGGGTAAGCCATTTAGCACTGAGATGAGGGAAAACATTTTCACCCAGTGAGTTGTGAATCTGTGGAATTCTCTGCCTCAGAAGGCAATGGAGGCCAATTATCTGGATGCTTTCAAGAGAGAGTTAGATACAGCTCTTAAAGATAGTGGAGTCAAGGGATATGGGGAGAAGGCAGTAACAGGATACTGAATGTAAACTGAAATGGCAATGGAAATGAAATGTAAAGAAAATGAGATGAGTTGTTTGGCCTGACCTGTGCTTGAAACTGAAATGGAAATGAAATGGAAATCAAGTGAGTTGTTTAGCCTGCCCTGTGTGTGAAACTGAAATGGCAAGGGAATGAAATGAAATGAGTTGTTTGGCCTGCCTGAAACCACTAATTTCGGCCCACAAGGCCCCTATTAGCCGAGAAACCAGTCCCTTTTGCCCAAAATGACCGTATTAGCCCAGGAAGAGCATTTTGGCCCAAAAGGCCCGTGCCAGGCCAGGAAGAGTCCAGTGGCAAAGAATTCTACAGATTCACCTTTCACGAAAATGCTGGGAAAACATCGCCTATTCCTTCACTCCATAGATGCTGCCTCACCCGCTGTTTCCCCAACATTTTTGTCAACCCAAGGCCTATGTTATGTTTAGTTTAGAGATATAGCGTGAAAACAGGCCCTTCGGCCCATCGAGTCCGTGCCGACCAGTGATCCCTACACACTTACACTAACCTACACACATTAGGGAAAAATTACAATTATACCAAACCAATTGACCAATATACGTCTGGAGTGTGGGAGGAAACCGGAGCTCCCGGAGAAAACCCACGCAGTCTGAAATGTGCACAATTTTGTGTGGTAGTTTTGAGTTATTGTGTCATTTATTTATTTTGCTCAACTTTAAAAAGAAGTGCTCTCTTGCATAATCGAAGCAAAGTTTTTGTTTCGTGAAAGAATTTTGAACGAAGGCCCATAGTTCCTTTAGTGCACGGTGGCGCAGCATTAGAGTCGCTGCCTCACAGTGTCAGAGACCCGGGTTCGATCCCGACTACGGGTGCTGTCTGTACGGAGTTTGTACGTTCTCCCCGTGACCTGCCTGGGTTTTCTTCGGGATCTTCAGTTCCCCCCCACACTCCAAAGACGTACAAGTCTGGAGATTAATTGGCTTGGTGTAAATGTAAAAATTGTCCCTGGTGTGTGTAGGATCGTGTTAATGTGCAGGGATCGCTGGTCCGAATGGCCTGTTTCTGCACTGTATCTCTGAACTAAACCAAGTTCCTTCTATAGAACAATTTAAAACTGAGGTTTTAGTTTTATAAAGTTTTAGAGGTACAGCGTGGAAACAGGCCCTTTGGCCCACCGAGTCCGAGTCGACCAACACTAATTCTATCCCACACACTAGGGACAAACGCGTGGATTTTCTCTGGGTGCTCCTGTTTCCTCCCACACTCCAGAGATGTGTAGATATGAAGTGGGATGACACAGAACTAGTGTGAACGGGTGGGCCATGGTCGCTGTGGACAATGTTTTGTTTAGTTTAGTCTGAAGAAGGATCTCGAACCGAAAAGTCGCCAATTCCTTCTCTCCAGAGATGCTGACTCACCCGCTGAGTTACTCCAGCATTTTGTGTTCGTTTTGTTCAGTGCAGACAAGCAGCGCGGAAACAGGCCCTTCAGCCCACCGAGTCTGCGCCAACCAGCTATCCCTGTACACGAGCACTATCCTACACACACACTAGGGGCAATGTACTTTTTTTTACCAAAGCCAATGAATTTACAAACCTTTAGGGTGCCATCCCTAATCTTATATCCCTAAACCCAAGGTAGAAATATGCAGAATAACCACACTCATTATATTTATTTAATCCAGAATGTTTATAGGGGGCAGAACATAAAGCTGGAATAAAATGCTCTAAGCATATTGAAATGGGATTCCACATGCACCCCCTTAAGAAAGCTTTTCCAATTCTCTTCCAGTTTGGCCTCATTCCAAATACAGATGATAATCTGTGGAAAAAATACATTATTGATTCCATTCATTAAGAAACCAAGACCAATATAACCACAATTACACCGGAATTGTACCTCCCTCTCCCCTGACTCTCAGTCTGAAGGAGGGTCGCTACCCGAAACGTCAACCATTGATGGTCTTTCAGGAAGGAGATGAGGAGCAATTTCTTTAATGGTGAATCTTGTGGGCTGAAACCTCTCCAACAAGCCATTAAGCCACATTATTCATACAATCTTCCCAGAATATCACAGCAATCAATTAAATCATGTTTTTCAAACTTAAATCCTTTCTGCAAAAGCATGATTTTAAGATTAATTCAGTATAATCATTAGGCCTAAAATTACATTGTGCAGCAGATTGGATTTGTTAAAATCACCTTGTCTAAATTGAGGATAAATTTACTGCATTTTACTTGATATACAAGCTCAGAAACATAATAAATTGTTTGCTATCAAAAGTCCTTTCAAATCATTTAAATTAATTTGATTTAGTTATACATGGCTGCCTTAATGCTGCAATCTCCCTTGTCTGCTGCTCTGGCTTTGAAGTGCAATAACTCTCAAAGTAAAATGGCAATTATTCAGTTTAAGTCAGAGATCCTAGATTAGAATTTCCAATTAATATTTTTGTTGTTCCTTCATCACTGAGCTATTTGTTCTTCAGATGGATGAGCAGCAAATCAAGGTAAACAACTGTCCTCTAGAGAGACTGATAGACAATCGTTCCGTTTAGAGGTGCAGCATGGAGAGAGGCCCTTCAGCCCACCGAGGCCATGCTGACAATCGATCACCCATTATTTTAAATTACATTTTTAAAAAAATTAAAATCTGTAGATTCCTTATTGCTCTGGTATTTTATTTAATTCACATGTTTAATAAATAATGTTTTATTATTAATGTTTTATGTGTCGTTCCTAACTGTCACTGTATGTCATGTTGTCACTTGCGGGCGGAGCACCAAGGCAAATTCCTTGCATGTGAATACTTGGCCAATAAACTTAAACTTATCATCCGCACCAGTTCTATGCTATCCCACTTTCTCATCCACTCCCTATACATTAGAGGAAATTTACAACATCTACTTAACCTACAAATCCACATGTCATAGAGTGATATAGTCACACAGCCATGCAGCGTGGAAACAGGCCCTTCAGCCCAACTTGCCCACATGTCCCATCTATACCAGTCCCACCTGCCCGCATTTGGTCCACATCCTTCTAAACCTGTCCTATCCATAAATCCCACGTCTTTGGGGATGTGGAGGGAGACTGTAACACCTGGAGGAAACCCACGCCGTCATGGGGAGAACGTGCAAACTCCACACACAGACAGAACCCGAGGTCAGGATCGAACCTGGATCTCTGACGCTGTGGGGCAGCGGCTCTACCACTGTGACGCCCCCCAGCGGAGTTTATAAAACTGCCCCCCAAAAAATTAAATTCCATATTTTATACACGGGTGATCAATTCTAACTATTCTGGAATAAATTCTATTCACCACGGATGAACAGTAACAGGAGTGAAAATTATTTTCCGTGGCTGTCACTGTGAAACATCAGAGATGTTTACTAACTTCTGCCCCCGACTCTCTTGAATGCCAGGTACGTGGTGGGTGGCGCAGTGACCTCGGGTCCACGCTATAGCAAGTCCTCCAGCTCCACGATGTTAGGCCGCAGAGCAACCGGAGATACGACCTCGAAAACAATCTCATCTCCGGCAGGGTAATAGATTGAAAAAAAGTTTCCCCCTCTGCGGACCCCCTCCCCCGCCCACATAAAAGAAACCAGAGAACATTAACACAAACATTTAAAACACACTAAAAATAACAAAAAAGAGACAAAAGGACAGACAGACTGTTGGCGAGGCTGCCATCGCCGCATCACATGGTGGAAATAACTCCCATCGGGGTCTTTTTACCCTCGCAGTTTCTAAATTCTACCCACGAGGATTCTACAACCTCTGATCTTATCCCTTGCTAAGGACTGAATTTCATTCATGCCAACAGAGCTACCCCACCCCCTCTCTGCCCCCTGCTGGTTAATTACTCCCCGTGTCTTAGTTTAGTTTAGTTTAGAGATACAGCGCAGAAACAGGCTCTTTGGCCCACCGAGTACACGCCGACCAATGATTCCTGCACACTAACATTACCCGACACACACTAGGGACAAATTACCATTACACCAAGCCAATTAACCTAAAACCCTGCACGTGTTTGGAGGGTGGGAGGAAACCAGAGCACCCGGAGAAAACCCACGCAGGTCACGGAGAGAACGTACAAACTCCGTACAGACAGCACCCGTAGTCGGGATCGAACCCAGGTCTCTGGCGCTGTGAGGCAGCAACTCTACCGCTGCGCCACCGTGCCACTCGTGTCGATGTCCGTGTAAGTGTCGATGAACTGGAGAATCAGTCTGAAGAAGGGTCTCTCAACGCGAAACGTCACCCACTCTTTCTCCCCAGAGATGCTGCCTGTCCCGCTGAGTTAGGGGCATGTGCCACTTTCACGACCTCTGCCGAGTTTGCCCTTGGCTCATACTCGCAACATGGTCGCTACGAGGTCGTAGGTAGGTCGTAGCAGGCCATGATGTTAGTCGTAGGTAGGTCGTAGCAGGTCGTGATGCTAATCGTAGGGACTCGTGAAATCAAGTAGGTCGAGGCTTTTTCTCTAGCATGATGAAGAGTCTGTGTACCACATGTACATGGAGTGTGTGATGTTGCAGCCACTGTTCCATTATCTAAAGGGGCTGCTCCGCGCCTGCTGGCTGCACTTCTCACCCGCAATACTCGCCTTCAGACACCCTGTGTATAGGGTCTTGGATGTCCTGGCCGGACCAATCCTGGGCCTGGCCAAGCTGGCCATCCGCGAGTCGATGGGACATGTTGGCCAGTGTGGGTAAGTTGGGCCGAAGGGCCTGTTTCCAACATGGTACGGCTCGATTACTCTACAAGCAAGATGCTGGAGAAACTCAGCGAGTCGGGCGGCATCTGTGGAGGGAATGGACAGATGACTTTTCAGTTCTGGACCCGTCAGATAGTCACAGACAGGTCAAAGGTCTAACCATGGGCATGTGCTCGGGTCACATGGAAGCCTGTCATTTTGTCATTCCTTCTTCCACATGTACCTCGACAACACTACCCACCTCTGCCTCCACTGCCACTCTGAAGAACAAGTCCTGACCCGAAACATCACTTGTCCATTTCCCCCACAGATGCGGCCTGACTTGCCGTTCCTCTAGCACGTGTGATTTTACTCAGTCTCCCAACATCCGCAGTTTCCTGTGTCTCTGTTTCAATATTTGACCTTTTCCATCTACTCTTGTTTATAACTGACTCAATAATGAGCAGCGGGAAAGTTGCTGCCTTTACAGCGCCAGAGACCCAGGTTCGATCCTGACTACAGGAGCTTGGTCAGTACGTTCTTCTGGGTGCTCCAGTTTCCTCCCACACTCCAAAGAAGGTTAATCGGCTTGGTAAATTGTCCCCAGTGTATGCAGGGTAGTGTTAATGTGCGGGGATCGCTGGTCGGCACGGACTCGGTGGGCCGAAGGGCCTGTTTCCGCGCTGTATCTCTAAAACAAAAACACTAAAACATCTCCAAAGGTGCTGATCAATAATCATTAATAAATCCAATCCTAATCAGAAACATTGTACGATAAAATGAATGAAAATACATATAGATTTAAAACTGAGGGGTTTAATGCCTTTCTTGCACATTCCTCACCATGGGAAATCTAAACAACATCTAATATTGCAGAATAATCCATTCATTTGGTAATATTTCAAGTGCACAATGAAACTAAAATTAGAAGTCTGCAAGACCATAAATCAATTTCTGATTAATGCTGTGTGCCAAATTATCTGCAATCTGACTCCTGGGAGTTCCAATTGAATAAAATGAATAATGGGAAGAGATAATGTAGTTCAATTGTTTGGGCAAAACTTTCAAAGCTGTGATCCAAATTACCAGGCTGAAACCACTTATTATCCAACAACACTTGTGATGACGGATGGTCAAATTCAGTTTAGTTTTGAGATACAGGCCATTCGGCCCACCGAATCCGCTCCGACCAGCGATCCCCGCACACTAACACTATCCGACACAGGCTAGAGAAAATTTACATTTGCACAAAGCCAATCAACCTACATACCTGCACGCCTTTGGAGTGTGTGGGGGAAACCGAAGATCTCGGAGAAAACCCACGCAGGTCACGGGGAGAACGCACAAACTCCGTACAGTCAGGATCGAACCCGGGTCTCTAGCGCTGTGAGGCAGCAACTCTAAAGATATGCCACCACATTGACATTTCATTCCGTCAAAGATAAAACTGGAAACAATTGTCTTAAATTGAGAGACTCCGACAGCCAAGTCTTTGAGATGGATATAATTAATGATTAGATTTCCGGACATATCCAAATAAACAGAAATTCCACTAAACCTATTGTAAGTGGAGATTAAAACGAATGTTCTGGACAAGAAAAAAATAATTGAATTAAAGAGGGATAACACTGTAAAGGCTAGATAACTACTGGGATAATGTTCATGCTAGTCATTTAAGAATAACGCACCAGGCAAGAAAATGTAACTGATCCACACAATACTTGTCAGTGTGTGTTCGTTTGATTCATGGTAAATTAGCTCAAGTGCAATTAACATTGAAGGAGAGTCTAAATCTAGGACGTTTAAGGCAGCGAAGCTTTGTTGGGAGGAGGAACAATCTTTAGTATTCACTGCAAGTAATCCACTACTGGAACTCAATAAACAATAAACTTTATAGAGGCACAAAAAGCTGAAGTAAAGGGGCTGTCCCACTGCGGCAACCTAATTGAAGAGTTTAGGAGAGTTTGAAAAAATGTCATGTTGAAGACCTCCTTCGATTTCCTTCAACTATGTTGAAGACTAGCTTTGACTAGCTACGGGAAAATTGGACTCCGAATAGTGGAGGCGACCTCCTTCGACTAGAAACATAGAAATTAGGTGCAGGAGTAGGCCATTCGGCCCTTCGAGCCTTCGACTATGTTGAAGACCATCTATGACTACCTTTGATTACCTTCCACCTAACATGCCGACCCACTACGACCTACTTCGACTAAACCTACGAGTAAAAAAAGTGTCGATTTTTTCCATCGCGACCTATTTTTAGCCGCGGGCATTTTTCAAAATGTTTAAAAATATATGCCGCGACCTAGCTGAGGCTTCGAGTACGCGGGGACTACTCTCGAGCATGAAAGAGAGTTACAAAGACCTCCTAGGACCTCGTGTCGACCATGCTGCGAGCATGTGTCGAGGGCAAACTCGCAGATTAGGTCTATTTTCAGTTTAAACCAGCATCTGCAGTTCCATTCAAAACAAAAACCTTTCTTCCCTCCCCCCGTACCTTCATCCCTCATGGGTTTCCTCCGGGTGCTCCGGTTTCTTCCCACACTCTACGGACGTGCAGGTTTGTAGCACATTGGCGTCTGCACATTGTCCCTTGTGTGTAGGATGGAACTCATGTACGGAAATCACTCGGTGGGCCGAAGGGCCTGTGTCCACGCTGTGTCTCCAAAACTAAACATCTCAACTTTTCTACATTTCAGTTTCACAAATCGCAACCCTTAATCTTTTTTTTGGGCTCGCACCTGCCTTTTCATCTCTGGTTTCTGTCCAACAATTTGCCATTCAAACCACCCACCCGTGTTCACCTATTACCGGCTAATGCCTTTTCCTGGCTGCCCCCGCTATCAGTCTGAAGAGGAATCAATCAGGCAGTGAAGAAAGCCTTCAAAACGAGGAGTTGAGTATAGGAGCAGAGGTCCTTCGGCAGTTGTATAGGGCCCTAATGAGACCGCACCTGGAGTATTGTGTGCAGTTTTGTTCCCCTAATTTGAGGAAGGACATTCTTGCTATTGTGGGAGTGCAGCGTAGATTTACAAGGTTAATTCCCGGGATGGCGGGACTGTCATATGCTGAGAGAATGGAGCAGCTGGGCTTGTACACTCTGGAGTTTAGAAGGATGAGAGGGTATCTTATTGAAACATATAAGATTATTAAGGGTTTGGACACGCTGGAGGGAAGAAACATGTTCCCGATGTTGGGGGGAGTCCAGAACCAGGGGCCACAGTTTAAGAAAAAGGGGCAAGCCATTTAGAAGAGACGAGGTAACACTTTTTCACACAGAAAACTGTGGAATTCTCTGCCTCAGAGGGCGGTGGAGGCCGGTTCTCTGGATACTTTCAAGAGAGAGCTAGATAGGGCTCTTAATGATAGCCGAGTCAGGGGATATGGGGAGTAGGCAGGAACGGGGATGTTTGGGCGGTGCAGGCTCGAAGGGTCGAATGGCCTACTCCTGCACCTATTGAGTCCCGACCCTGTACGGCACCTATCCACGTTGTCCGGAGTTGCTGCCTGCACAGTCGCTGCCTCACAGCGCCAGACCCAGCTTCAATCACGATTACGGGTGCTTGTCTTTACGGAGTTTGTACGTTCTCCCCGTGACCTTCGTGGGTTTTCTCCAGGTGCTCCGGATTCCTCCCACACTCCAAAGGCGTACAGGTTAATTGGCTTGGTGTAAATGTAAAATTTGTCCTCAGTGTGTAGGATAGTGTAGAGTATCGCTGGTCGGCGCGGACTCGGTGGGCCGAAGGTTCTGTTTCCGCACCGTATCTCTAAACTAAACTATTCATTAAACCTGAAGATTGCCCTTCATTCCTGCTCCGATCTTCTGTTCCACTTCAGGTTGGTCTGCCTTGCATCCTGCCACAACAAGAGTTCCGAGACGGCTTCCAAGATGGTGCCCAACCTAGGCGACTATTTGCACGCTGGCTACAGAAGCAGATCTACATATTACATATTACAATCACTCCACACTCTTGCATCTGTAACACACTGTGAACGGCTCGATTGTAACCATGCATTCTTTCCGCTGGCTGGATAGCACGCAACAAAAGCTTTCCACTGTACCTCGGTGCACGTGACAATAAATAGAGACGGGTCTCGACCTGAAACGTCAACCATTCCTTCTCTCCAGAGATGCTGCCTGTCCCGCTGAGTCACAGGAATGTTTAAGAAAGAACTGCAGATGCTGGAAAAATCGAAGGTAGACAAAATTGCTGGAGAAACTCAGCGGGTGAGGCAGCATCTATGGAGCAAAGGAATAGGGGACGTTTCGGGTCGAGACCCTCCTTCAGACTGAACTTAGTCACCTGTCAGGCTTACAGGAATGATTATTGTCCATCAGCGTCTCATTCCAGATGAATGATCTGGTCTTCGCATTTCACTCTTCAAGTGAAGAACTGAGAACTTTAAATCGCAAGCAACCATGGAAGTCGCGTTCTTGATCATGTTGAAGAGAAGGGTGCAAAGCAAGACATATATATTTGCCTTTTGCATAGTCGGTCAGTTTTTATTTAAATAATTCCACATCTAAAGGACCTTTGCACTTTGCCTGTAACTCAAGAATCCAAATACACCAGAAATTAAATTCAGGGCTAGAAATAACAAATGATAATCTTTAATACAATTATTACATTCGGCACTGGTTTAAATGTAACAGCTTTATTATTACTTAAACTTATCTCCCTGGTTAGATTTCTGAATCTGCATATTTACTCGATTATGTTCACGCTGAAGATCATATTTAATGCACTGTAAATTTTGTTCTCAAGTTGGAAGCTCACAACTATTTAAACACTAAATGCTGGAGTGATTCAGCGGGACAGGCAGCATCTCTGGATAGAAAGAACGGGTGCCGTTTCGGGTCGAGACCCTTCTTCAATCTCGAGGAAGGTCTCGACCCGAAACGTCACCAATTCTTACTTTCCCGCGATGCTGCCTGAGCCACTGAGTTACTCCAGCAATTTTGTGTCTATCTTACACTGGTTGTGTAAACCAGCTTCCATCTTACACTAGTCAAACACTGTTTGGAACAATCTAAGGTAGACAAAAATGCTGGAGAAACTCAGCAGGTGAGGCAGCATCTATGGAGCGAAGGAATAGGTGACGTTTCTGGTCAAGACCCTTCTTCAGAAGAAATAGGTGACGTTTCGGGTCGAGACCCTTCTTCAGACTGAAGACGGGTCTCGACCCGAAATGACACCTATTCCTTTGCTCCATAGATGCTGCCTCGCCCGCTGAGTTTCTCCAGCATTTGTGTCTACCTTCGATTTTTCCAGCATCTGCAGTTCTTTCTCAGAACAAACCAAAACAGTTTGAAAATACTGGAGTTGGAGGTTGCACAATAGTGGTGTCTTCAGGATAACCGACACTAGAGGCACATGACATATTAGGTGTTCAAGTCAAAGTACGCATAATACTGATAAGAAAAACCGTGTGGCCCAAGAAGATTTCATTCATGGTCTCATCACATTAAAGGTCACACGACAGCATCATAATCGCTTATTATAGTTCCGAATGGATATTTCCAGCCTTGGAACCCTCCATAGGTTTCATGAAAATCCCTTCCATCGTTTTCCAGGAATTGTATTGGTTTGAATACTGCATGCCGTGGACTTCCCGCTGGCCGTTTATCGGCCTCCCGTACTGTTCCCCTGTAATGGACAGCAGGACCTCAGTGATCGTGTGCTGAAACCTCACTGGATTCTTTCTATCCCAGTACATCTCACTGCATACCACAGTCCAGTCGTCCAGATTGTCACCTTCTCCGTCCTCGCCAAATGCACTCACCTCCTTTACAACACATAAAAAAAGGAAACAATTACAAAAGAAACCATCCCCTTTACCCAAATGTAGACAAAAATGCTGGGGTAACTCAGCGGGTGAGGCAGCATCTATGGAGCGAAGGAATAGGTGGCGTTTCGGGTCGAGACCCTTCTTCAGACTCAATTTATTGTACCTGCACCCGAAACATCACCCATTCCTTCGCTCCATAAATGCTGGCTCACCCGCTGAGTTTCTCCCGCATTTTTCTCTACCTTCGATTTTTCCAGCATCTGCAGTTCTTTCTTAACCCTTTAACCAAATCCATATTTGAGAACAAAACTAGGTTTAAATTACTTTACAAAAGGGCACAGAGATTAGTTTTAGGGCCCAAAATCATTCAATTGTAGCGGCACCAAACGTGGTGAACAAACATTTGATTTATTCAGACATTACATGGTTGGTGTACATGCACGTTTGGTCCCTCTAACATATTGAGTCATTCGGTCATTGTTGCTGCTGCTGCTGCTGAGCGAGGGTGTTGCCTTGAGCTCAGCTACCTGTCGACTCTTGATCTCAACGTCAGATCTGCTTAAGTAGCAGGACACTCCCCTTAGCCCATGACGACACGTGACAGCCCTCGTAACCACTGACGAGGGTTTGACTGTCAGTGGTCTGACCATCAGGTGACGCCACAAAATGCCAATTGGGTCAACACACCTGGTTCCGACAAGGGGGGGGCCGGAGGAAGGAGATGGCGGCTCTGCCGGCAGTCTGTTTTTTCATACCTTTTGTTATTTTTAGCTTTTGTTTAAAGTTTGTTTTAATGTTCTTCTGTTTGTTTTATGTGGTGGGGGGGGGGGGGGGGACCGGGGGAAATATTTTTTTCAAGTTCCTACCTTCCCGGAGATGTTATCAAGTTTCAGATCACATTCTCCGGGCTCTGCGGCCTAACATCGATGGAGCTGGAAGCCGCCTCGGACTGTCGTGACTGTCGCGAACTTACCATCGGAACGGATCCCTTGCTTGAGATCGCTCCCACCGTGGACAGCAGACTTACTATCAAGGGCTCGCAGTCTCGGGAGAGGCTGAGTCAGGAGCTCCAACGCCGCGGAAGGTTCGACCAGCCCCGACTCGAGGTTTGATCGCCCGGCGTGGGGAGCTGACATCACCCCGATATGGGAGCTTGATCTCCTCAACACGGAGGGCCCAAACGCCACCGACTACGGGAGTCAAGACCGTCCCGTCAACAGGAGGATCGAGGCCCCCGACTGAGGAAGAACAAAGGGAAGGACTTGGAACTTTATTTTCGCTTTGAATGTGTGGGAGTCACTGTGATGGATGTTTATGTTAAAATGTGTTTTCTGAGTCTGCTGCTTTTTTTAATTGTATGACTGACTTGGCCAGTGAATTTCACTACACCAATTGGTGTTTTTTTGATAATATATGAACTTATGAGGTCAACGGGGTCAAGGAAAGAGCGTTCACGTCGCGGCCTTGTTTCAAACCAATCTTTCCACCACCACGCACAAGAAGCGCAAGTCAGACACCATTGTCCGGATGCCGAGAAGTGTGTTCAGCTCTGGCTGAACAACTTCTAATCTTGTGTGTGGACTCGATAAGAAGAAGAATGAGGTCAACACACCTGGTTCCCTGACAAAGGTGAGGTGAAGTAATGACTGTGCAGGTTGCGGCCTGTGTTGACGTGGGTCAGGCGGATGGTCTCGCCACATTTGATGGGGTTCCCCCGCTGGCAAACAAGGTCGCTTTTCCCGCGTATCCTCCAATAACTGTTGCTGTCGTCTGCCTCCGTTACTCCAGTGACAGATTGCTGGCCACTTCCTGAAAGAAAGGACAAAGGTGACGGGGAGTCACTTTCGACATTCATTTTTTTTTTTTTAATGTTCAAGGAGCGAAGAAACAGGTTTGAAGATTGGAGACACAATAGACAATAGGTGCAGGAGCAGATCATTCGAGGCAGCACCGCCATTCGATGTGATCATGGCTGATCATCCCCAATCAGTATCCCGTTCCTGCCTGTGTTAAAGAGGGAACTGCAGATGCTGGAGAATCGAGGGTTACACAGAAAAGCTGGAGAAACTCAGCGGGTGCAACAGCATCTATGGAGCGAAGGAAATAGGCAACGTTTCGGGCCGAAACCCTTCTTCAGACTGATCAGGGGTGGGGGTGGGTGGGGACAAGAAAGGGAAAAGGAGGAGTAGCCGGAAGGCTGGAGGGTGGGAGGAGACAGCAGGGGAGCTGAGGAAGGGGAGGAGACAGCAAGGGCTAACAGAATTGGGAGAAGTCCGTTCCTGCCTTGTCCTCATATCCCGACTCCGCTATCTTTAGAAGCCCTATCTAGCTCTCTCTTGAAAGTATCCAGAAAACCTGTCTCCACCGCCCTTTGAGGCAGAGAATTCCAGACTCTTCTGTCCTCCCCCCCCCCCCCGTCTCTCTCTCACCTGCGTTCTCTCCTCGACCTCTCCCTCCCCCCACTTTCTCTCTCCCCCCCACACTCTCTCTCTCTCTCTCTCCCCCCCCACACACTCTCTCTCCCCCACCCCCACACACACTCTCTCCCCCCACCCCCACACTCTCTCTCTCTCCCCACACTATCCCCACCCCCCCCACACTCTCTCCCCCACCCCCACACTCCCCCCACCCCCCCACACTCTCCCCCCCCCCACCTCTCCTCCCTCCCCCCCACACTTTCTCTCTACCCCCCACACGCTCTCCCCCCCCACACTATCCCCCACCCCCCCATCTCTCTCCCCCCACACTATCCCCACCCCCACACTCTCTCCCCCCACACTATCCCCACCCCCCCCCCCACTCTCTCTCTCCTCCCCCCACACTATCCCCACCCCCACACCCTCTCTCTCCCCCACACCCTCTCCCTCCCCCACACCCTCTCTCCCCCCCCACACACTATCCCCCACACCCCTCTCTCCCTCCCCCACACTCTCCCCACCCCCCACACACTCTCCCCCACCCCCCACACCCTCTCCCTCCCCCATCACACTATCCCTACCCCCACACTATCCCCACACCCCACCCTCTCTCCCCCCCCCACCCCCACACACTATCCCCACCCCCACCCTCTCTCCCCCCACCCCCACACACTATCCCCACCCCCCACACCACACTCTCTCCCCCACACTATCCCCACCCCCACACTATCCCCACACACTATCCCCACCCCCCACACTATCCCCACCCCCCCACACTATCCCCACCCCCACACTATCCCCACCCCCACACACTATCCCCACCCCCACACTATCCCCACACTATCCCCACCCCACACTATCTCCCCCACACTATCCCCACCCCCACACTATCCCCACCCCCACCTACCGGATCCGTACTTGACCTCATGCGAGTGCAGCCTGACGTTGTGCAGCGTGTTGAGCAGTTTGACCACGGAGCCGCACGTCACGGGGCTGAGGTCGGCCTGTGCGCGGCCCGACGCCGGCAACCCGCTCACCCACACGCACCACAGCAGCAGCAGCGGCAGCGGCGGGACGCCGGGCCCGAGCCTGGGCCTGGGCCTGGGCCTACAGCTGGAGCCGCACCGCAGCAGCGCCGACATCTTCCCTCCGTCTCCCCGCCACCGCCACCGCCACCTGGAGGACTCGTCTCTGCCGCTGCAGCGTCACTGGGAGGACCAGTGGTGAGCGCTGGAGGACTCGTCAGCGCCGCTGCAGCGTCACTGGGAGGACTAGCGGACACCTGGAGGACTCGTCAGCGCCACTGGGAGGACCAGTGGTGAGCGCTGGAGGACTCGTCCGCGCCGCTACAGCGTCACTGGGAGGACCAGTGGTGAGCGCTGGAGGACTCGTCAGCGCCACTGGGAGGACCAGTGGTGAGCGCTGGAGGACTCGTCAGCGCCGCCTGGAGGACTTGACGGTCTCACTGCAGCGCCACAGGGAGGACCAGCGGTAGCCCGGTGAAGTTGCAGCCCCAACTGCGGGTGCACTGGAGGAGCCGCTGCAGCGCCACTGGGAGGACTAGCGGCCGCCTGGAGGACTTGACGGTCTCACTGCAGCGCCACTGGGAGGACCATCGGTAGCCCGGTGAAGTTGCCGCCCCAACTGCGGGTGCACTGGAGGAGCCGCTGCAGCGCCACTGGGAGGACTAGCGGCCGCCTGGAGGACTTGATGGTCTCACTGCAGCGCCACGAGGAGGACCAGCGGTAGCCCGGTGAAGTTGCAGCCCCAACTGCGGGTGCACTGGAGGAGCCGCTGCAGCGCCACTGGGAGGACTAGCGGCCTCCTGGAGGACCTGCTGGTCTCACTGCAGCGCCGCAGGGAAGACTAGTGGCCGCCTGGGGGAGGTCACGGCCCCAACCGCAGGCACTGGAGATGTTACTGGGAGGACCAGTGGTGGGCGCTGGTCAGAGCGACCGCAGCGCAACTGGGAGGACTAGTGGCCGCCTGGAGAAGTTACAGCTTCCACTGTGGGCACTGGATGAGTCGCTGCAGCGCCACTAGGAGGACTAGCGGACTCCTGGAGGACGCACTGGTCTCACTGCAGCGCCACTGTGAGGACTTTCTATGGCACAACTGTAGGAGTTGGAGAGATAGTGTTGGGGATTTGCTGACTTCCTAAGCCTTCGAAGGCCATTGGCCGTTCTTGGCCATTGCTTCGATGTGGCTGGTCCAGGGCGGGCGAAGTAATTTAAAACAAAAATACCCAACATTTCCGTTTCCCTCCCAAAAGTGTATAACCTATAATTTCTCCACATTATTCTCCATCTTCCCACTTACTCAGCTTGTCTGTATCCCCCTTTTAGCATCCTCGTCACTATTCATATTCCCAAATACTTGGAAGCCGGAACGGGGTACTGATTTTGGATGATCAGCCATGATCATATTGAATGGTGGTGCTGGCTCAAAGGGCCGAATGGCCTACTCCTTCACCTATATATGTTTCTATCAAAAATTGTTACATTTTGCCCCCACAGCCAAATTGTTGACGTGAATTGTTGGAGCCCAAGTCGCAGCCTTTGCTGTGGCCCACTATCTACAGCCTCAAAATAAGTTATTTATTCTTTGTTTTATATGTTATCTCTCTTTTACACAGCCCCTGTATAGGTGCCAGTGACTTGACTTGTGGATTACGCTGTCAATTGGGAGTAAATATCAATGCTGGTTAATTTAAGCATTTGTTTATTTTTTGTTTATGTCATTATTCTATTAATGTCGTGCAGCAAAACTCCAAGTGCTGTGGGGAGCAGCTCCAACCCCAGGATACATTCAGAGAATCTGCCTGTCCCGCTGAGTTACTCCAGCATTTTCTGTCTATCTTCAGTGTAAACCAACATCTGCAGTTCTTTCCTACACATCAATCTTGATTAGTACAGGTGTCAGGGGTTATGGGGAGAAGGCAGGAGAACGGGGTTAGGAGGGAGAGATAGATCAACCGTGATTGAATGGTGGGGTAGACTTGATGGGCCGAATGGCCTAAATCTACTCCTATCGCTTATGACATTATGATCAAGCTGGTAAGGGTGCATAGAATGTGTAGGAAGGAACTGCAGATGCTGATTTACCATCGCCTGCCGGGGGCTTTGACCGGCATCGGGAGGAGAACGAGGAGTGCAGGGGAGAGATAAGACTTTGCCTTCCATCACAGTGAGGAGGAGATTCACTGTGATGTATGTTCGTGTAAATTGTGTTGTGTCTTGGTTCTTCTTCATGTTTGTATGACTGCAGAAACCAAATTTCGTTTGAACCTCTGGGTTCAAATGACAACGAATAAATTGTATTGTATTGTACTGTTTAAACTGAAGATAGACATAAAATGTTGGAGTAACATCTCTGGATAGGAGGAATGGGTGATGTTTCGAGTCGAGACCCTTCTTCAGACAGATGCTGCCTGACCCGCTGAGTTACTCCAGCATTTTGTGTCGGTCAGGATACATTGCCTGTTTAAGAGGGAACTGCAGATGCTGGAGAATCGAAGGGTACACAAAAGTGCTGGAGAAACTCAGCGGGTGAGGCAGCATCCATGGAGCGAAGGAAATAGGCAACGTTTCGGGCGGAAACCCTTCTTCAGGCTAAATTTAAGGTAGCTCTTTTTTCCCCAAAACCCCCTTCTGGCTCATGTCCTCCCTCCACCACCTCCAGTTTAAATTCCATTTGGAATATCTTTGAAGGACCAAGAAAACCAAGACCAAGAAAAGAAGGTACACACACAAAAAAGCTGGAGAAACTCAGCGGGTGCAGCAGCATCTATGGAGCGAAGGAAATAGGCAACGTTTCGGGCCGAAACCCTTCTTCAGACACATTCAGATACATTGCCTGTTGCTGTGGTTGTCGCTGGGGCTGGCAGTGACGCGGGCGGAACCAAGTGTCGGGGCTGTGGAGGGCGGGCGGACGGAGTTGCCGCTGCACCGGCGGCCATTTCCCCCTCAGTCGCAGCGGACGGGGACGGACTGAGGTCGGTGGAAGCGGCGCCGCGTCTCCTCGTCTCTCTGTGTCTCTCGCCCAGGTAATGGTGGCGGCCCCGGGGGGGGAGGGAGAGAGAGAGGTAAAACCCCGGGCGTCTCCCCCCTCCCCGCCCACGCAGTGGTGGCCAGCGCCGCGTCGACTGGAGCGGAGACCCGGCCCCAGGATGCTGGGCCTCGGGCCTGAGGGGGGGGAGAGAGAGAGAGGAGGAGACAAGGGGGGGGAGAGAGAGAGAGAGAGAGGGAGGGGAGAGGAGAGAGAGAGAGGGGGGAGAGAGAGAGAGAGGGGAAGAGAGAGAGAGAGAGGGGGGGGGGAGAGAGAGGGAGGGGGGAGAGAGAGAGAGAAGGATAGGGAGAGAGAGAGAGATAGGGAGAGAGAGACGGGGAGAGAGGGAGAGAGGGCGAGAGAGAGAGAGGGGGGGGGGGGAGAGAGAGAGAGAGGGAGAGAGAGAGAGAGAGAAGAGAGAGAGTGAGAGGGAGAGAGAGAGAGAGAGAGAGAGAGAGAGAGAGAGAGAGAGAGGGAGAGAGAGAGAGAGAGGGGGGAGAGAGAGAGAGAGAGAGAAGAAGAGAGAGGGGGAGAAGAGGGGGGGAGTGGTGGGGGGAGGGGGGGGGGGGGGGGGTGGAAGGGGAGAGGGAGAGAGGGATAAAAGAGGGGAGAGAGAGAGAGCCTAGAAAGGGAGAGATAGAGTGGGAGAGGGAAGAGATGGGAGAGAGAGAGAGAGGAGAGGCAGAGAGAGAGGGCCTGGTGCAGGGGGGGGGTGAGTAAGAGCGAGGTAGGAAGAGAGACACAGAGAGAGAAGGTGGGACTGGTACAGGGGGAGAGAGGGGAGAGAGGAGGATGAGAAAGAGAGGATGGGTGTGAGAGAGAGTTGGAAGAGAGGTAGGGAGAGAGAGGGAGAGAGAGGCCTGGTGCAGGGGGAGAGAGCGAGAGTCTGATGCGGGGGAGGGGAGGGTGGAGTCCGGTTCCACTGCAGGGACGGAGCCGGACGAGAGGGCAGCCCTGGGTAGGGAGGGGGGAGGATGGACAAACGCTACTGGCCCAGAGCGGCTGCTCAATGGGTCGCAGTCCGAGAGATTAGGCGGAGAATCGGAGGAGAGACCGCAGCCTGACGAGGGAGAGAAGAGAAGACGTTTCAGGTCGAGACCCTTCCTCAGACCAGAGGAACTCTCAGAGGAGAGAGTTGGATAGGATGGGGTGAGAGAGGTGGTGTGGAGGGGGTTGTGGGAGGATGGAGAGGAGGAGGGAAGAGAGAACGGGTTGAGGGGGGGAGAAGAGAGGGAAGGGAAGCAAGGCAAGTCATTGGTCTGTGTCCCAATTTCTCACTTTGACCCGTTGCCTCAGAGAGGGGGCAGGGGAGGTGAAGGGAGGGGAGATGGCATGGAGGGAGGAGAAAGGAGGATGGGCAGTGGAGATTTTAACAAAACTATCTCATTGGTTTGTGTTCCAATTTCTCTCTTTGGCCTGCTGACTCTCCATCAGGTGATGTTGCTCATTGGGATTCTGCTTGACTGAGTCTCAGCTACCTGCATCAGGGTGATACAGACAGGGATGTTTTAAACAAACAAGCTGCTTATTATCTGAATAAGAAGGAGCTACAGATGCTGGTTTAAACCAAAAAATGGACACAAAAAGCTGGAGTAAATCAGCGGGTCAGACAGCATCTCTGGAGTAAAGGAATAGGTGACGTTTTGGGTCGAGACCATTCTAAATGTTATGTAGAATAGAAGGGTCTAAACCTGAAATGTCACCTGTTTTCTCCAGAGATGCTGTCTGACTCGCTGAGTTATTCCAACCTTATCTTATCTTTGGTTAATATCTGAACATCTTTCTGTTCTGCATCACCAGACCTGCCTCACTAAACATCAAAAAGGCATTAATGCTCTCGTATTTATCTTCATACCTTGTGTCTGTCTGTTTCACCTGATTAGTATTATCTTAATAAAAGTGGTGGAAGAGGAGGGGAGGAAAAACATTTATTTTGATATCCATTCAATGAGGTTTTATTTAGTCATACGCCATGGTGACGTAGCAGTACTGCCTTACAGCTCCAGCAACCCGGGTTCGATCCTGACTCTGGGTGCTATGAGCTTGTACCTTCTCCCCGTGACCTGCGTGGGTTTTCTCCAAGCTTTTCGGTTTCCTCCCACACTCCAAAGACGTACGGGTTTGTCGGTTAATTGGCTTGGTGTAAATGTAAAAATTGTTCTTAGCATGTGTAGGGTAGTGTTAATGTGGGGTGATCGCTAGTCGGCGCGGATTTGGTGGGCCAAAGCTGTATCTCTTAACTAAAAAAAAAATCAAAACTATTATATACGCTATTTTTTTCCCTGCTTAATGTTAAATGATTATGGGTGTCATGTAGGCCATATTTCACCTGCACTGTTCTCTCTTCTCTCTCTCTAGGTTTTGCAGACATGTCTGATTTTGTGGAGAGTGAAGCCGAGGAGTCTGAGGAAGAGTATGATGAAGAAGGTACAGTGGTGCCGAAAAAACCCAAGAAATTCTTGGAAGACGATGATGGTACGTGTAACTGTGAAGCCGCCCGTGTAACATGGTTTCCCTGTGAGGTTTGCTGCTGTGAATTCCTAGCCAAGGTTTAAAAGCTGTATAATGGCAATGTAAGAAGCAGCTCTTTCAATTAGTTTAAATCTTTATAAAGGAATTCATCATCGTTTAAAACGTTAGCAACGCAGTGGCGCTGGTTTCCGACTGGAACGGTGACGGACACACGACACATCTCTGTCCTCCAGTTCCTGCGGACTTCCGCTGCTGGAAGTATAGAATTTTGTTGTGTGTGTGTGTGTGTGCTTTATCATCGTTCCTTACAATGCTATGTACGACAGTGAATGCAACTTCTACTGAAGTGTGGATGGCCGTTGGCTCGCTAAGAGCTCATCCGTCCTTTGACAGGTCTTGTTTTTGGTCCTGCTGGGGGTCCACAGCCCCCTCCTCACCTGGCAAACCAGGTAGGGGAGACGGTTCAGTCGCCGACTATCCGACCATGGAGCAGGTAGCTCGGGATTACGTGGTACCCGTGGAAGGGGGATCTCCCCCCCCCCCCCCCCCCCCCCCCCCCCCCCGGACCTGATAATTTAAATTTATTTAAATTAAAAATCTGATGTGTGTCCAGCTCTTGTCACATTTTCAGCATCTCAAAGATTCGTATCTCTTGCTGCTGGTGATCCTCCCTCCATTTTAGTTCATGAAGATGAATGGATGACGTTTCAGGTTGGGTCCCGACTTCAGACTGGGACTCAAGAAGGGCCCAGATCGGAAACCTCACCCATCCTTTTTCACCAGAGATGCTGCCTGACAGCTGAGTTACTCCAGCACTTTGTGTCCATCTTTGGTGTAAACCAGCGTCTGCAGTTGTTTGTTTCTACAGTCTGTGAAAAGTAGTTCCAAATGTCACATGATAGTCTGTTAATTTAACCATGAAAGACTTTGGAGGCACATTCTAGACACAATATGAACAAAATAATTGAAGGAGCCGGCAGCGTAGGAACAAGAGGAAAGGAGAGTCAAGCTCTCAATCCAATCCATCTTCCTTAAATCCTAAAGCTTGAACTTATCCAAAGACACAAATTGAAATCTTATCTCGGGAGCTGGAGAATTTAATTTTAAGAGATTGGAGTTTGGAGAGGGTCTGAGCTATTGGGAGAGGTTGAGCAGGCTGGGACTCTATTCCTAGGAGCGCAGGAGGTTGAAGGGGTGATCATATAGAGGTGTGTAAAATCATGAGGAATAGATTGGGTGGATGTACAGAGTCTCTTGCCCAGAGTAGGTGAATCGAGGACCAGAGGACTTAGGTTTAAGGTGAAGGGGAAAAGATTTAATAGGAATCTGAGGGGTAACTTTTTCACACAAAGGATGGTGGGTGTATGGAACAAGCTGCCAGAGGAGGTAGTTGAGGCTGGGACTATCCAAACGTTAAAAAAACAGTTAGACAGGTAAACAGATGGGACAGATTTGGAGGCATATGGACCAAACACAGGAAGGTGGGACTAGTGTAGCTGAGACGTGTTGGCCGGTGTGTGGGAAAATTGGGCCGAATGGCCTGTTTATATGCTATATGACTATGACCTGGAACTAAAGAGCTAAAACTGATCACAAGAATACCAAACCAGATTTAATTTGCCTGTGTGAAGAAGGGTCCTGAACCAAAACATCACTTGCCCATCCCCTCCACAGATACTGCCTGACCTGCTGAGTTCCTCCAGCCCTTTGATTCACTTGTGACCTGTTCAGAGAAAGAAATGCCATCATTGCTGACGATGTCTTGTGTTTTGGGGCCTTCGTTATGTTGCTTGCCCTGTGAAATGTCCTTGGTGCCAATACCCCAGTGGGACCATATACTAATGACCATTTTTGGGAAATGTGATAACTCTAACTCCGGGTTAGCTCTGTGAACTCACTGATAGTTGGTATTTAGAGATAAGGTATGGAAACAGGCCCTTTGGCCCATCAAGTCCACACTGACCATTAATCACCCGCCCACACTAAAGACACTAAGAGGCAGGGAAGATTGTTTGTAGTTCTCACGGTCATACCTCTCTGTGAATCTTGTAAATTCATCCTTCACCGTGTCGGCCCAGGCCCCTGTCGCGTGTAGAACAGTCGGCGTGCTCAGTGGTACACAGTTGAAACGAAGTAGCGACAGGTGTTGATTGGACACTCCAGTAAAGTCTCCTTTAGCGAATGACTAACTCTTCTGTCGTGAACGCATTGTTGAGGTGAAGTTGCATCTACACCTTGAAGCTGAGGTCCGTCAGCTGCCAGAGAATTGTATTCCATCACAATCTAACAGCCAGGCCGCTGCATAACCATCACTCTCCTGCAGTCTCTCCACGTATGGCCTTGCCTCGCTCATAAAGAGAGGATATTTGCGATAGGAGCAGAATTAGGCCATTTGTCCTGTCAAGTCTACTCCGCCATTCAATCATGATTGATCTATCTTTCCCTCTCAACTCCATTCTCCTGCCTTCTCCCCATAACCCCTGACACCCGTTATAATGGGGATATACTAATATACCCGACACTCCAAAGACGTACAGGTTTGCAGGCTAATTGGCTTGGTTAAATTGTACATTGTCCATAGTGCGTGTAGGATAGAGCGAGTGTGCGGGGATCACTGGTCGGCGCAGACTCTGGGCAAAAGGGCCTGTTTCCGCACTGTACATCTAAACTAAACTAATCAAGAATCTGTCAATCTGCATCTTAAATAAAATACTCATTGACTTGGCCTCCACAGCTGCCTGTGGCACTGAATTCCACAGATTCACCACCCTAATTAGAATATTCTTTAATGATTGATATGCACCTTTCCCATCATGCATGCAGCCCAAGCCACTCTATATTCCGACTTGACTTGAAAGAGACAATAAATTTGACTTCATATTCAGACAGCATCTAAAACTAAATTGCCTGCAACATTCCCAGCAACACACCACCACTATATAACACTTCCAATAGGAAGATGGCACAAAGAGCTGCAGACGATGATTTAAAAAAAACAATGAGTCTGAAAAAGGCTTCCAATCCGATATATCACCTACCCATGTCCTCCAGAGATGCTGCCTGACCCACTGAGTTACTCCAGCAGTGTGTATCTATCTTCCTTGTAAATCAGCATCTGCACACCCGTTATCAATAAATTCCCCACCAGCAGTATCCTAGTAGGGCATTCGTTAATCATAAAACTTAACTGGTTTGTCACATTCAGTTCTGATATCTGTTCTCAACCCCCCCCCCCCCCCCCCCCCCCCCCCCCCCCCCCCCCCCCCACCCCCCCCCCCCCCCCCCCCCCCCGAGAGGTTTGGGATTTAGCAATGCTGTTGGAGATGCTTTGGGGAGATGCAAACCATAGCAACCTATCATGAGAAATGCTGGAAGAATATTGCCTGCACACCAAAGCTGCAAGAAGGATTTGTCCACCATGCTTATTTTTGCATCTAGCTACACATGGAAAATATGTCATTTTCAGTGGATACGTAATATTCAGTGGATCTTTTGGAATGACTAATCAACAGATTGATCTATGGGATGCCACTATGCTGTTTGTTCTCCCAAGTGTGTTTTTGTGGACAAGAAGTGCTGTTATGTATATTAGAGACACAAGGAACTGTAGATGCTGTAATCTTTCGTCAAATGTTTAGTGCTGGTGTAACTCAGGAGGTCAGACAGCACCTCAGGAGAACATGGATAGGTTTTGGGTCAGGACCCTACTTCAGACCGACCCGCCAAGTTACTCCAGCACTTTGTTTAAGAAGGAACTGCAGATGCTGGAGAATCGAAGGTTACACAGAAAAGCTGGAGAAACTCAGCGGGTGCAGCAGCATCTATGGAGCGAAGGAAATAGGCAACGTTTCGGGCCGAAACACTTCTGAAGAAGGGTTTCGGCCCGAAACGTTGCCTATTTCCTTCGCTCCATACTCCAGCACTTTGTCTTCCAGGTACAGGTATTGTTCCTTGCGGTTGGTGTCTACGGAAACTTGTCATCCTATAAGATGCTTAAGCTATTTAAAGGCATGATCGCTTACTTTAATTCATCTTTAGTAAAAAAAAATTGTGATATATAAAAAAAATTAAAAAATTGCAACTCTAGTTTTTAAGTTGGGACCCTTATCCAGGCCCGACCCAAAACGTCACCCACCCATGTTCGCCAGAGATGTTGCCTGAACCGCTGAATTACTCCAGCAGTTGTATCTTTTTTTTCAAAAACCAGCATCTGCAGTTCCTTGTATCCTCTTATTAATATCACGTACTCTTTGTTTTTTCATCTCTAGCCTTTGTCCAGCCATCCGTTAATCACCCCCCACACGAGCTCACTTAAATTCATATTTCCCCTACAATAGGCAGTAGACAATAGGTGCAGGGGCAGGCCAGTATCTATAAGGGGGGATAGTCTGGCAACGTTTTGGGTTGGGACCCTTCAGACTCGCAAGAAACTGCAGGTGCTGGAATATTGAGCAGAACTAAAGTGCTGGAGGAACTTCAGAGCACATCTCTGATGGTGATGGAGAGAAAAGGTTTCGGGTCGGGACCATTCTTCATGTTGTTGTCGTGGCACCATGCTACTAAAGTTAACTACCCCTTTCCTGTACCAATGCAAGATAAACCTTTCCAGCCAAAACAATGGGCATAGGTATTCAAGGGACATTTAAATAGGCAGGGGATTGGGGAAGACCACCACTTTGGCCAGTCATAAAGTTAAAATTGGCATGGTGGTTCATGCAGACACCATCGCCCGTTCCATGCTGTACAATTTTTCAAAAACAGTAAAGCAAGCAAGTTAATGATAGGCACACGATGTTTAGGAAGGAACTGCAGATGCTAGTCTGAAGGGGAGCCTCGACCCAAAAGGTGACCCATTCCTTCTCTCCAGAGATGTTGCCTGTCCCGCTGAGTTACTCCAGCAATTTGTGTCTAGCACGCAGTGTTTATTTGGCTTGGTTGGGTAGTTATAGCAGCAATGTTAATCGGTTTTAGTTTTAGTGATACGGCGTGGAAACGGGCCCCTTCGGCCCACCGATTCCTCGCTGGCCCACCGATTCCTCGCTGACCAGCGATCACCCGTACGCTAGCACTATCCTACACACTAGGAACAATTTACAAGAGGCCAATTAATCTGCAAACCTGCACGTCTTTGGCGTGTGGGAGGAAACCGGAGCACCTGGAGAAGCCCCATGCGGTCACAGGGAGAATATACAAAATATACAAAACTCTTTACAGACGGCACCTCTAGTTGGGATCGAACCTGGGTCTCTGGTGCTGTGAGACAGCAACTCTACCACTGCGCCCCTATCGTGGATATCTAAAGCTCATTTGGAAAAGGTTTAATTTTTTTTTCTCCCCCTTCCCCCCCCCCACTCACAGAGGAAGAGGAAGAAGAAGATGAAAATGCAGATGACCAAGACGAGCAGGGAAATTTGAAGGACTTCATTAATGACGATGTGGAGGATGATGAGGAGGAAGAGGAGGAGGAAGATGCTGGCAGTCAAGGATCTGGTGGTTCAGACTCCATCGCAAAGAAAAGGAAACGCAAAAGTCAGTGTTCATATTTAACATTTTATTGCTGTTTTTAATATTGATCTTTTTGCGAAAGTCAGTTCCGGTTCAGTTTATAGTCACGTGTACCGAGGTACAGTGAAAAGCCTTTGTCGCGTGCAGTAGCGTCCACCAGGTGGAGCTGGAAACTGGAAGTATCCAGAGCTAATTCTGCTACCGCCACCATCTATAGCGACAAGTGATGGCTCCCGC
Source organism: Leucoraja erinaceus (assembly GCF_028641065.1). Classification (NCBI taxonomy): domain Eukaryota; kingdom Metazoa; phylum Chordata; class Chondrichthyes; order Rajiformes; family Rajidae; genus Leucoraja; species Leucoraja erinaceus. The sequence continues at coordinate 28,520,617 of NC_073404.1, forward strand.
TGATGGTCGCCGGAAACTTGCGTCCTTTTCAGGACGGACGATGACAGCGAGGTCAACATTTGTAACATGGAAGATGGACTCGAAAGAAGAAGGAGTTGCGTGCTAACCAGTCAGCGGAAAGACAACATACGATTACAATCGAGACACTTACAGTGTATAAAAAATGTTACAGTAGGGGTTGAGATTTAAGAGCGTGGAGCGATTGTAATACGTGATTGTAAATCTGCTTCTGTGGCCAGCACACAAATAGTCAGTGGGTTGGGCGTCATCTCGGAAGTCAGTATTGATATCAATCACTTTTTATTGCCTTTTTTACATTGAACTTTTCATTGTTTATTTTGGTATCTACTGTGTTTACATACACGTGTCAATGCAAGTAAGAATTCAGTGGTTTCCTTGCGAGACATACGATAATAAAACACACTTGACTCTTTAGATAATTGGGCTGTAAGACGTTGAAACATTCTTTCAGCTGTTACAGATATTTGGACCAAAGTTCACACCGCATGATGGAGAATTTAAAGGTTTTTTTATAATGTGTTCTGCGTCTTCCTTTGAAACATTTCTCAAAGGATCTCAAGGCACTAGTCAGACTGCATGTGGGGAATTGTGAGCAATTTTGGGCCCCACATCTGAGAACGGATATTCTGCCGCTGGAGAGGGTCCAGAGGAGGTTGACGGGAATGATCCCAGGCAGTGCAATAACATATGATGAGCGTTTGATGACACTGGGCCTGTACTAGCTGGAGATTAAAAGGATGAGAGGGGGGGGGACCTCATTGAAACTCACCGAATAGTGAAAGGCCTGGATAGAGTGGATGTGGAGAGGATGTTTCCACTAGTGGGAGAGTCTGGGACCAGAGGTCATAGCCACAGAATTAAAGGATGTTCCTTTAGGAAGATGAGGAGGATTTTATTTAGTTAGAGGGTGGTGAATCTGTGGAATTCATTGCCACAGAAGACGATGGAGGGAGGCCAAGTCAATGGATATTTTTAAGGCAGAAATAGATAGATTCTTGATTTGTATGTGTGACGGGGATTATGGGGAAAAGGCAGGAGAATGGGGTTGAGGGAGAGATAGATCAGCCATGATTGAATGGCAGAGTAGACTTGATGGGCCAAATGGCCTAATTCTGCTCCCATCACTTATGAACTTATGAAAACATATTTATTGAATATATTACTTTGTAATAGAGGAAGCAGTCAACATCCCTGGAGGTTTCTCGAGGGAATTTAATGGAGTGATGATACCCAACAAGATGTCAGTGATTCTTGTGTTGAAATAACTGTTTTGCTATCTGAACCTTAGAGACATTTTAATACTTAACAGAATGTGCATTGTGCATTAATGGTGTTATTTGTTCTCTTGCTCTGTACAGCTTACGACGACAGGCTGGAAGATGATGATTTTGACCTCATTGAGGAAAACCTGGGTGTCAAAGTCAAACGGGTAAACTCATTATTTTGCTCTGGTAGCTTTAATAATTCAAAAGTGGGAATTAAAGAAGGTAGAACGGTACGGCATTGGAACCCACCATGTTTTTGGCTCGCAATGTTTGTGCCGAACGTGGTGCCCAGTTAAACTGATCTCATCTGCCTGTACATGATCCATATCCCTCTATTCCCTGCACTTCCATATACAATTCCATGATTAGTACGGGTGTCGGGGGTTATGGGGTGAAGGCAGGAGAATGGGGTTAGGAGGGAGAGTCAGATCAGCCATGATTGAATGGCGGAGTAGACTTGATGGGTCGAATGGCCTAATTCTGCTCCTATCACTTATGACCTTGCAACGCATAATTTACCGAGAGTGGCACGTGCCACACTTTCCTTTATCGGTCAGGCATTGAGTTGGAAGTCTGAAGAAGGGTCTCGATCCGAAACGTCGCACATTCCTTCTTTCCAGCGATGCTGCCTGTCCCACTGAGTTACTCCAGGATTTGTGTCTACCTTTGAGTTGGAACCCCGTTACAGTTATTACAAGACATCGGTAAAGCCACACCTGGAGTATTAGACAATAGGTGCAGGAGGAGGCCATTCGGCCCTTCAAGCCAGCACCGCCATTCAATGTGATCATGGCTGATCATTCCCAATCAGTACTCCATTCCTGCCTTCTCCCCATATCCCCTGACTCTGCTTTCTTTAAGAGCCCTATCTAGCTCTCTCTTGAAAGTATCCAGAGAACCGGCCTCCACCGCCCTCTGAGGCAGAGAATGCCACAGACTTACAACTCTCTGAGTGGAAAAGTGTTTCCTCGTCTCCGTTCTAAGTGGCATACCCCTTATTCTTAAACTGTGGCCCCTGGTTCTGGACTCCCCCAACATCTGGAACATGTTTCCTGCCTCTAGCGTGTCCATACCCTTAATAATCCTATATGTTTCAATAAGATTCCCTCTCATCCTTCTAAATTCCAGAGTGTACAAGCCCAGCCGCTCCATTCTCTCAGCGTATGACAGTCCCGCCATTCCGGGAATTAACCTTGCACTCCCTCAATAGCAAGAATTTCCTTCCTCAAATTAGGGGCCATGGAAGAAGCGCAGACAACAGAGGGTTATGGATCATGTGCAGGCAGATAAGATCAGTTTAACTTGGTATCATATTCAGCACAAACATTGTGGACCGAGGGGCTGTTCCTGCACTGTACTATTATTCTATGTTCTAAAATTTAAGACTGAACTCCAAAAGGAGATCATTAAAACATTGATCACAGAATATCTTGTGCGATACGGGAATACGGTCGTGGCAGTGGATAAACTTAAGCAAGTTATTCCGGAACTGAGGATCTTGGCAGCTGAACACAAGTCTGCCAGTGGTGAAGCAATTATATTTGGGAGTTGATTAAGAGGCTAGAAGTTGGGAGGTCAAATGGATTAAAATTGTGAGAGCCTTGTCAATGACGTACTGTAAATGAAATGTGAGATTCTGGAGCTAGTGTAAGTGTAAAGTAAAAGATTGGGGTAAGCGGGGCAGTGTGTATAGTTTAAGCATGAACTCAATGGGCTTTAAGTATCGTCATGCCATAAAACTCTGGAGGGAGGCCACACTGTTGTGCCGCTCTGCAGCTGCCTATTGTCCGCCTTCTGTTCAGCTGTTCCCACGTCCGGTTTCCCGCAGATTCAGCTTGGATTCAGATGTTCTGTGTGGACAATTTTCATTTCACCACCCTCTTATCTGTCTGCTTTCCAAGGCCAACTAATCAATTAGCCTTGAATACGCTGCACGGAACGGCCTTCACACAATCACTCACATTTACAGGCAGAAAATTCGGTCGGTTCAGCGTCTTTCGAGGTGGTGACTGCTAGCCTCTGAAAATTTGAACGGCACTTGCGGCCTTTATACGGAAAAAAAACTCTTCAGATAAACAAATAAATAAAGTGATATACAGGCCCGCCACCGATTTTCTGGGAACTTGCGTCCCCTTTAATTCGGACCAAATTACGAGAGCGCCACTTGAAATCCCCCCCCCCCCCCCCCCCCCGCCTGGAAGTCCCCCCGAATATGTGGCGCCCAGGCCGGGTGAGGCGGCTGATCTCGACATCATCCAGACTTCCCTGTCCGATTGGCGGGTGGGGATTTTCCCCCTGCGTCCAGGGTTCTGGTACTCTGGCAGGTCCGCTCCCATAGCCGACTTTGCGGGCCGGTCTCTCGGCGGCCTAGGTGGACCATTCCAGTACTGTTGGACTCCTCTCGGAGGCCGTGACCTCTGTTGGTCCGGCAAAACGGATAATCCAGGAAGGCCCTGGAACTAAGGGTGCCGGAAAATCGATGGTGGGCCTGTATAAGAGATTTGCACATGGCCATCTGGCTCTGCACATATTTCCCACGTGAATAGAACATAGAGCAGTACAGCACAGGAACAGACTCTTGGACTTGCAATATCCAGGCTGAGCATAATGCTAAGTTGAACTCATCTCTGTCTGCACATGATCCGTATCCTGCAGTAATGCCTAATGATGTAGTTATGCCTACATGGCCAAATGCCCCTCTCAACACAATTGGTAAAAGGAAAAGTATCTGTTTAGAAACTAGAAATATAACTCTTCAACTCCCTCGCCCCTCGTGTGGTTAACAGCTCCAGGTAATTGCTTGAGCCATATTTGTATTAATCAGATCTTTGAATTAAGGAGAGGTTTGATGAAGCTGAAGCAGACTTCCGAAGGTCGTTTGGCGTGTCTTCACGTGATCGACTTGTTGACAACATTATAGCCCATGGGGTCACATTGTTTGCATTAGTTGTTGTTCTGCAAAGAATGTAAACAGTGGTGTTCTCTGGGAGTCAATATTAGAATCATTGCATCATACGCCACCTTTCTCAACATTCCTGTTATTTTTGTCCTCATAATGACCTTTGACCAAAGGTGTGAGATATCTTGTGTAGAATCCATTCATGCTGCTGGTTTAAGAATCTTGACCAAAGGTGTCCGAGAAGTCCATCTTGTGTAGGGGAAATCCATTCATGCTGGAGAACTGGTTTAAGAGAATCTAATTGCCACAGAGGGTAGAAGGCCAGCACTACACTTAGAGCGGCCCTGACAAGGGGAAAGAAGGTATGGAGAAAAGGCTACGAGGATTTTGAGTTGGAGGATCAGCCAGTTATTAAATCGGTGCAGGCTCGAAGGGCCGAATGGCCTTCCTTATCTTGAGTGTCAGTTGTACTAAAAGTAAGCGTCTTCGGAATAGCCCCTTAGTACAAAAATAAACAGGTCTTTTTTAAGGTAGGCAAAAATGCTGGAGAAACTCAGCGGGTGAGGCAGCATCTATGGAGCGAAGGAAATAGGCAACGTTTCGTACTGAAACCCTTCTTCAGACTGATGTGAGGGTTGGGGGGCGGGAAGCGTTGAAGTCTAAAGAAGGCTTTCGGCCCGAAACGTTGCCTATTTCCTTCGCTCCATAGATGCTGCCTCACCCGCTGAGTTTCTCCAGCATTTTTGCCTACCTTCAATTTTCCAGCATCTACAGTTCCTTCTTAAACAGCTCTTTTTTTAATATGTTTTATTATAAGCGGCTTTCAAGACGGAAGTCAATCCTTTCACCCAGTTGCTATGCCTGACAGCATCCTCAGTGCAGCCCATCTGTGGTTTAAAGCTGTGTTGACATTGAAGGCAGACACAAAATGCTGGAGGCAGCATCCATGGAGAGAAGGAATTGGCGACACCTCGGTTCGAGACCAGTTGAGGCCAGTTCATTGGCTATATTTAAGAGGGAGTTAGATGTGGCCCTTGTGGCTAAAGGGATCAGGGGGTATGGAGAGAAGGCAGGTACAGGATACTGAGTTGGATGATCAGCCATGATCATAATGAATGGCGGTGTAGGCTCGAAGGGCCAAATGGCCTACTCCTGCACCTATTTTCTATGTTTCTATGAGACCCTTCCTCAGACTTAGTTTATAGGTTTAGTTTTTAGTTTATTATTAAGTGAAAACCTTTGTTTTGCATGCTATCCAAACAGATAAATAAATATAATGAAGCTCGTGTACAATAGAGAAAGCATAGGAGAAGATAAAGGGTGCAGAATATGGATCTCGGGGTGCAGAATATGGTTCCCAATTGTTCAGTTTGTTTGGTCAGAACAGATATTCAATCGTTTTAATTGTGTGAATAACCGTTGATCAGCAGCAGAAATTCCGGCGTGTGAAGAAAGTATCTGACGATGAAGACGAGGAGGAGGAAGAAACGGCCAAGAAAGGACACGAGAAGGAGGCGATTGCCGATGAACTTTTCCCCGAGTATGAAGGGGAGGAAGGAGAGCAGGTGGAAGTACCCGTGGTGGCGCCTGAGGAAGAAGAGGAGGAAGAGGATGAGGAATCAGGTACTCTCAGGGCAGGATGTGAGGAAGCAAATAGCCTCATTGCTGACATGTACAGTCAATTGTTTTCTGTTCGGAAGAGAGCACTCTCTGACTGTCGTGCCTCATGTATTACAGAAATTGAAATCAAAATCAAAGTAAAATTTAGATTATATTCTTTGCTACTACAGGTGCACACCCTTTTATCCGAAAGTCTTGGGACCAGACACTTGCCGGATTTCGTACATTTTCGGATTTCCGAATGGAAGATTTTTAGCATAGATTAGGAAGGTAGCGCGAGCGGCTTGAAAAGTCTGGCTGCGCGGCTGCCTCCTCCCCGGAGACCGGGAATCATTGCATAAAACTTAAAGGTTAGTTTGGAGACGATTTTTCTGTGGCGACTGGTGGTGGGGGGTGGTAAAGGGGGAGGGGGGGGTAAAGGGGGGAAAAATTTAATTCTTAGTCCCCTACCTGGTCGGCGACTCCCAACATCGCGGAGCTGGGGGCTCCGTCCGGCCGCGGGCGGCGCCGGTTGTAGCTCCGACCCCGGCAACTCTACCCCTGGCTGCGAGGCGGTCCAAATTCAGCGCTGCCCGCGGCCGGACGCCCGCAGCCCAAAGCTCCGCGAATGTTGGGAGTCGGCGGGCCACAGCGCTCCGGAGCTAACCGCAACGGCGACCCGGTAAGGCATTGCCCAGCTCCCCGCTGGTAATCCCAGCGCTGCGACGCCGCCGACTCCCAACATTCGCGGTGTGCTGGGGCTGCGGGCGTCCGGCCGCGGGCGGAGGTGGATTTTGAGCGCCTCGCAGCCAGGGGTAGAGTTGCCGGGGTTGGAGCTACACCCGGCGCCACCCGCGGCCGGACGCCCGCAGCCCCAGCTGGGAGTTGGCGGCCACAGCGCTGCGGAGCTTACTGCACGGCGACCCGGTAAGGCATTGACCGCTCCCCGCCTCTCCGACCAGGTAGGGGACTAAGAATTAAAGTTTACCCCTTCACCCCCCCCCTTCACATAAAAGCCCTCCAAACTAACTGACTAACATTTAAACAATGATTTACAGATGTTTAAGCGTCTCCCCGGTCTCCGGGGAGGAGGCAGCCGCTACAGTAGTACAGACCTGGGTTGACCGTGGGTCGTTTTGGGTCAAGTTTGGCGCCAAACGCGAGCTTTGGTGTGCAGACGACATCCTGGAAAAATGGCCGGTTTTCGGAGTTTTTCGGTTTCCAGAACACCGGATAAAAGGTTGTGCACCTGTATCATAGATTGTTATAAGATTGGATCGAATGAGGTGGGAAAATCTGCAGGAGTCGCCACTGAAGCAGAAGGCTTGAGCCAAAATGCTTGTTACAATGTCTAACCCGTTGCACTTGTGTTTCATAACTCGAGAAACTTAAAGGGTCAGTCCAACTTACGCAATTTTTTTCGGCGACTTGCCGGAACTCGTCGTAGTCGCAGCAGGTCGCCGAAAATTTTCAACGTGTTGAAAATCCAGCGGCGACCAGAAAAAGGTGCGACTCTTTGGGCGACTACTCACCGCGTTATCGCGGGGTGACGCCTGTTTGGTGGTGAGTAGTCGCCCAAAGAGTCGTACCTTTTTCTGGTCGCCGCTGGATTTTCAACATGTTGAACATTTTCGACGACTTTGACGGGTGCTGGCAAGTCGCCCAAAAAATCGCTTTAGTGGGACAGCCCTTTAATCTTCACCTCCCCACCTCCCTTTACAATTTCCACTTGTTTTCGATTAAATAAAATTAACTGTCATTGTTTCCTGGATACAAGTTAGATGCTGTTGATATGTAGTTATTCATAGTTTAGTTTTGTTTAGACATACAGCATGGAAACAACCTCTGGCCCACCAAGTCCAACCATCGATTACCCGTTCACACTAGTTTAGTTTACTGGAGTTTAGAGACATACAGCACATGTTGTTTAGACATACAGCACGGAAACAGGCCCCTCGGCCCAGCGAGTCCGCCACGACCGGTGATCCCAGCGCACTAACACTACCCTACACACGCTAGGGACAATTTAACATTTATACCAACCCAATTAACGTACAAACCTGCAAGTCTTTGGTGTGTGGGAGGAAACCGAAGATCTCGGAGAGACCTCGCAGGTCACGGGGAGAACGTACAAACAAGATAGCACCTGTAGTCGGGATTTAACCCGGTTCTCCGGCGCTGCAAGCACCGTAAGGCAACAGATCTACCGCTGCGCCACCGTACCACCCTGAGTTCTATGTTATCCCACTTTCACATCCAATCCCTAAGCACTGGGGCAACTTAGAGGCCGACTATCCTACAAACCCGCACATCTTTGAGACTTGGGATGAAACCCGTGCAAATCTGGTTCTCTGGTTCTCAATTCCTCTACTCTGGGCAAGAGACTCTGTGTGTCTACCCAATCTATTCCTCTCATAATATCATTCACCTCCCTGGGAAACGCATCTTCCAGCCCTCCCAGCCAGCTCATCCTCTCCCTATAACTCAGACCCTCAAGTCCCGGCTACATCCTCTCTGCACCGTGTACCAACGGACAACATCCGTTCTGTAACATGGAATTAGGGAATAGGAAAATGGGACTAATGTAGGAGTGATGTGAATGGGTGCTTGATGGTTAGTGTGGACTCAGTGAGTGAAGAGTTTGTTTTGTTACTGTACGTCTGCATCATTCTGATTTAAGAGAATTGAGGAACAGAATTTCGATTACCTTTTAATTGATTGTGCATTTATCGTAGATATTGATGACTTCATTGTTGATGATGACGGGCAACCACTTAAGAAGCCAAAATGGAAGAGGAAGTTCCCCGGGTACACTGACGCGTGAGTAATATTCTGCTGTGGAAAATTAACACAAGCTGCCCAACACAAACTGTCCTGTAGAACAGGAAAGAAGAAAACACGAAGAAAGCATTTTCGACCTTACTTTAAAGATACAGCAAGACCTTCCGTGTTGGATTATCATAGATAGAGTCTTACAGCGCGGAAAAGGGCCCTTCGGCCCAACGTGCTCACATCGACCAACATGTCCCTTCTACACTAGTCCCACCTGCCTGCGTTTGGCCGGTATTCCTCGAAACCTGTCTAACCCGTCTAAATGTTTCTTAATCTTTGTCATATTACAACATGACAAGTTGTCGATATGACAAAGCAGCATGGTGGCGCAGCGGTCGAGTTGCTGCCTTACAGCACCAGAGACACGGGATCGATACTGACTACGGCTGTTGTCTGTACAGAGTTTGTACGTTCTCCCTGTGGCCGTGTGGGTTTTCTTCAGGTGCTCCGGTTTCCTCCCACTCTCCAAATTGGCTTTGGTAAAAATTGTAAATCGTCCCTAGTGTGCGAGTACTTATCCCTTATTTTAAGAATAAGGGGTAAGCCATTTAGAACGGAGACGAGGAAACACTTCTTCTCACAGAGAGTTGTGAGTCTGTGGAATTATCTGCCTCAGAGGGCGGTGGAGGCCGGTTCTCTGGACACTTTCAAGAGAGAGCTAGATAGGGCTCTTAAAGATGGCAGAGTCAGGGGATATGGGGAGAAGGCAGGAACGGGGTGCTGATTGGGGATGATCAGCCATGATCACATTGCATGGTGGTGCTGGCTCGAAGGGCTGAATGGCCTACTCCTGCACCTATTGTCTATTGTACGGGGATTGCTGGTCGGTGCAGACTCGGTGGTCCGAAGGGCCTGTTTCTGTGCTGTATCTCGAGAGTGAAATCGAGGCAGGTGTGTGTTTTATCCAGCTGGGTTTTTAAACTGCTCTCTGCACCAGTGTAATTGATGTTGATTTTATTCGCAGTGCTCTTCAAGAAGCCCAGGAGATCTTCGGAGTGGATTTTGATTACGACGAATTTGAGAAGTACAATGAATACGATGAGGAGATGGAGGAGGAATACGAGTTTGAAGATGAGGAATTGGGTGAAGGCGAAACCAGGGTTCGCCCGAAGAAGACCGCCAAAAAACGTGTCAGCAGGCGCAGCATCTTTGAGATCTATGAGCCCAGTGAGCTGGAGAGCAGTCACCTCACAGACCAGGACAACGAGATCAGAGTCACAGACATGCCCGAGAGATTCCAGGTCAGTGCCGTCTCTTGTAAGACACACAAAGTGCCGGAGTAACTTAGCGGGACAGGCGGCACCTGGGAAGGGAATGGACAGGCCCGTGCATCAGGTCGGGACTCATCTTTACACTGATTGCATTAAGGAGGAGAACCTGGGAATGAGAGATGTGTAGACAGAAAATGCTGCAGTAACTCAGCGGGTGAGGCAGCATCTATGGAGAGGAGGAAATGGTGACATTTCGTGTCGAGATTCTTCTTCAGACTAAAGAAGGATCTCGACCCGAAACAACGCCTATTCCTTCTCTCCATAGATGCCGCCTCACCCGCTGAGTTCCTCCAGCATTTTCGTCTATCTTTGATTTTTCCTGCATCTGCAGTTCTTTCTTAAGCCTACAAGCCTGTATGTCTTTTGGAGTGTGGGAGGAAACCGGAGCACCTGGAGCAAACCTATGCAGTCACAGGGAGAACGTACAAACTCCGTGCAGTCTGCATCCGTGGTCGGGATTGAACCCGAGTCTCTGGCGCTGTAAGGCAGCAGCTACCGCTGTGCCACCGTGCCACCCCAAAATGATGGGTGGGCAAAGGCAACATCTAAGCAACCTGCTTAGAATTACAGCAACCTTTTTTTAAACCTTGCTGCATCAGTTTGAGTGAATTTTCTACCTAACATCACTGCAAAAGACCTATCACCGGCATATAGAGCGATAGGAGATGATCAATAAATGCAATCTTTTAAGATTTCTGATAATAGTTTCCCAGGATTCGTTTGAATTTTGTTGCATGTAGTTTTAGTTAAGTCTAAAGATGCTGCACAGAAACTGGCCCTTCGGCCCACCACTGATCCCCGCACACTAGCACTAGTTCCAAACAAGCTAGGGACAATTGACATTTATACCAAGCCAATTAGCTTACAAACCTGTATGTCTGTGGAATGTGGGGGGAAACCGGAGCTTCCCGGTGTAAACCCACGCAGGTTACAGGGAGAACGTACAAACTCCTTCCAGATACTACCTATAATCAGGATGGAACTGGGGTTCCTGGCGCTGTGAGGCAGAAGCTCAACCGATGAGCCCCCAAGCAAATTGTTGCCCCACCGATTGTATTTCATCCGCCTAATATTTGACATCGGCTAATAAAACCAAATGAATACAGTGGTCAAAAATGAAATTCTCTTTCAACAGCTTCGTGGCATTCCAGTCAAACCCTGTGAAGACGACGAACTGGAGGAAGAGTCCGAGTGGATTTACAGAAATGCCTTCTCAACGCCCAGCATTTCATTGCAGGTTGGGTCCAGATCTATTTTCGTATCGTCATATGTGAGAGGAGCAGAATTAGGCCAATCGGCCCATCAAGTCTGCTCCGCCATTCATTCATGGCTCATCCTATTCCTTCTCCCTATAGCTTCTGACACCCACTGTTGAAAATCTGTTTTCTAAAATATGGTCAAGAGTAGTGGTTTTTGTGCCAGCTGTTTATTTAAACTATATTTTGGAATTTAATTAAAGTCGCTGAGAATGCGGTGAACATAACAAGTTCCGAGTTGGTTGTAGGTCAGGTTTCCCGCTCCCCAGAGTACACTGAAGATAAATTCATGCCGCATACAGGTCCGTCACCGATTTTCTGGCAACTGGCGGTCCCGCACCTCGTTTAATCCGGATAAAATTTACGAGAGCGCACTTGGAATCCCCGCGCCCCCCCCCCCCCCCCCCCCCCCCCCCCCCCCCCCCCCAACCCCCCCCCCCCCCCAACCCCCCCCCCCCCCCCCCCCCCCCCCAAACTGTGGTATCTAGGCCGGTGAGGTGGGCAATCTCGACCTCTTCAGGACTTCCGCGGGTCGAATTCCCCCCACCCCCCAGTGGCCAAGGCTCTGGAACACCGGAGCCGGCAGATCCGTTCCCACAGCCGATTGCCGAGGCCAACTTAGCGGGCCAGTCTCTCGGCAGTCTAGGCGGAATGTTCCAGTACCAATGGGCTCCTCTCGGAGGCCATGACCTCTGTTGGTTCAGCATAACGGATACTCCACAATGCGCCTGGAACCAAGGGTGCCGGAAAATCGGTGGTGGACCTGTACTGGCGTTTCAGTGGAAGGACTTGGGATCTCCATTCCCGGGTGAAGAAAGTGAAAGCAGAAATGCTTTCCAGGCCTCTCTTACAAAGATAAATTGAAATATCTGAAGTCACAAAGGGCTCAGGATTCCTGCTTGACTTGCAATGGCTTTCTTTTGCTTCACTTCCAATAGAATTTTTTTTTAAACAAAGCCCTAAACAGTCAATTTAAAAAGGCACTTGCATTGGAAAAACTCCTCAGATTGGAAGTGCTGGCAGAATTTCAATTTGTTGGGCCGCCATTGCCTCTATTTCCAACCAACTGTCTTCCCAATACAAAGTCTTCCGCAAGAAAGGGATGGGATGGAGAAAAGAGTCAAAGAGTGATGCAGTGTGGAAACAGGTCCTTCGGCCCAATTCGCCCATACCGACCAACATATCCCAGCTACACCACCAGGTGGGACTAACGTAGATGGAGTGTCTTGGTCGACATGGTTGGGCCTAAAGGCCAGCTACCATGCGTTATGATTCCCGATGACCCTAAATCCATGTACCAGAAGCCACCTAGATCACGGAATAAACGTTTGAGTATCCTTCTACTCCAGTGAATGCATATTACTGTCTCTGCATCTGACCCTCCATTTTAGCCTTCAGTACAAAGGTTGATGGAGGTATATAAACATTGAACATAGAAACATAGAAAATAGGTGCAGGAGGAGGACGTTTGACCCTTCGAGCCTGCACCGCCATTCATTGTGATCATGGCTGATCATCCACAATCAGTAACCCATGCCTGCTTACTCCCCATATCCCTTGATTCTGCTCGCCCTTAGAGCTCTATCTAACTCTCTTTTATATTCATCCATTGAATTGGCCTCCACTGCCTTCTGTGGCAGAGAATTTCACAACTCTCTGGGTGAAAATGTTTTTTCTCATCTCAGTTTGAAATGGCCTCCCATTTATTCTTAGACTGTGGCCCCTGGTTCTGAACTACCCCCAACATTGGGAACATTTTTCCTGCATCTAGCTTGTCCAGTCCTTTTATAACTTTATACGTTTCTATAAGATATCCTCTCATCCTTCTAAATTCTAGTGAATACAAGCCCAAAGCGTTACGGTTAAAGTATGCAAGAATGAATAGAGATGTACTTGGACTACCTACCCAAAGAGGACAATGCTACATTGCTGTGAATTGTTGCTTAATCCTCCATCTGATTATCATTCCCATTGCTGGGCACCATTCTTGATGAAGAATGTCAAGATCTTGGAGCGAGTGTGTGGTGGAAATGTACTAGAATGATACCGCAGTTGAGGAGCGTCAGTACTCCTGGCAATACTGGCAGCGCGTCATTAGTCGTGAGATGTAGATTGTGGTATTCCAACCAGGTGCAGGATGAGGACACACTTTTGCATACAAATTAAATTATGATCTGAATGCACTGCTGAAAGGAAGAGTGGAACATTTGCTGGAAAATCACTGCTTCCACAACCTGTTTTTGGCAGCATCTGTGATGGAAAGATTTAAGATGACAGGAAAGCTCTAAATACCAGGAACAAGGCCAGGGTATTAGCAACTTAAGCTGAAAAGACCCAGCTAATATTTAGAAAATAAAGGCAGCCCTGTGTTTTAATGAACGCAATGAAATCTATGCGTGGCTATGGGAAAAGAATGGAGGAATACGAGTGAGGAATTGGTCTTTTCCAACTTGACCATCTGGGATTCAATTAGTTTTCCTGACGTAGGTTTGTTAGTCTGCATGAGTTGTGGCGATTCTCCCTCTGCCCTCTAAGCAAGCACTGTGGTTGAAGTCGCCAGAGGTTAGTTTGAGACATTCTATATCGCACAATTCATTTTTATTCAGCTGGTTTCCGGAGAAACCCAAATTCAGAAACTGGACACACAAAGTGCTGGAGTAACTTAGTGGGTCAGGGAGCATCTCCAGGGGACATGGATGGGAGATGTTTTGAGTCGGCACCCTTCTTCACACTGGAGACCCTTCAACAGTCTCGAAGGGCCCCAACCTGATGCGTCACCTATCCATGTCCTTCAGAGATGCTGCCTGACCCGCTGAGTTACTCCAGCACTTTGTGTGCCTTGCAAAATTCCAGCACCTGAGGATCTTTTTATATCGAACGCAGAAGTGTTTTATTAATTCCTAGGTATTGAAGAACTAAATTGTACTGCCTCTGTTCTTATATGTTTAAACAAACTACTGAAGATATCACTGTCTGAAGAAATATTAAGCTGCCCTGACTTTTGCTGCAAGGTCAGTTTGCTAGGTGAATATAGGAGTAAGTTCTTGACATCCAAACATCTGACGTTACTGTCATAGGAGAGTTCTGAATACCTGGAACGTGGGCAGGGTATCAGCAACTTCAGTCGAAAAGGCCCGGCAACTATCCAGAAGATAAAAGAAGCTCTCAATTTTATGAGGAACCAGCACTTTGAGGTATTTCTGCTTTCTACTGTTTGACTAAATAGCCCAAAGTTGATTAATAATTCTGATAAACAGTCGTATGCAATTACACAAAAAAGCTGGAGAAACTCAACGGGTGCAGCAGCATCTATGGAGCGAAGGAAATAGGCAACGTTTCGGGCCGAAACCCTTCTTCAGACCCGAAACGTTGCCTATTTCCTTCGCTCCATAGATGCTGCTGCACCCGCTGAGTTTCTCCAGCTTTTTTGTGTAACCTTCGATTCCCCAGCATCTGCAGTTCCCTCTTAAACACAGTCGTATGCAATTGTTTATTAAAGATAATGTTTAAGAGCATAAAACATTGATCACAATCACAATAATACTTTATTAGCCAAGTATGTTTTGCAACATAGGAGGGATTTCATTTGCCAAGTTAGTCATACTAATAAAAAGCAACGGAACACACAAAACACATTGTAACATAAACATCCACCACAGTGACTCCTCCACATTCCTCACTGTGATGGAAGGTGATAAAAAAGTTAAAACCCCTTCCCGTCTATGCTCTCCCGTGGTCGGGGGCCTCGAGCCCTCCGTTGACGGGATGATCTTGACTCCGTAGCCAGCAGTGTTTTGGCCCTCCGCATCAGGGCGATCAGCTCCCCCACGCTGGCGATCGAGGCCCGTGTCGGGGCTGGTCGAACCTTCCGCGACGTTGGAGCTTCCCGACTAGCCTCTCCCGAGACTGCGAGCCCTTGATGGCAAAGTCCGCAGGCCGCAGTTGGAGGGATCGCAGGCAGGGGATCGGCTCCAATGTTAAGTCCACACCCAACGGTGGGGCCCAAAGTCAGTCCGAGGAGGCATCCAGCTCCATCAATGGTAGGCCGCAGAGCAACCAGAGAACGAGATCCGGAAAATAATTGCATCTCCGGTAAGGTATGAAACTGAAAAAGAAAGTTTCCCCCGATTCCCATCCCCTCCCCCCACATAAAACATACCGGAGAACATTCACACAAACTTTTAACACACACTAACAAATTAAAAACAGACAGACTGTTGGCTGTGATATGATTTGAACCAGCATAGAAAATGTTATACATACAAAGCTGGAGTAACTGGTTTAAACCGAAGATGAGACACAAATTGCTGGAGTAAACTCAGCAGGGCAGGCAGCATCTCTGGCGAGATGGAATGGGTGGCGTTTCTTAAGACTGAAGAAGGGTCTCGACCCGAAACGTCACCCATTCCTTCTCTCCAGAGATGCTGCCTGCCCCGCTGAGTTTACTCCAGCACTTTGTGTCTTATCTTCGGTTTAAACCAGTATCTGCAGTTCCTTCCTACACCTAGAAAATGTTATGATCTTTTTAAAAGATAGACAATAGGTCCAGGAGTAGGCCATTCAGCCCTTTGAGCCAGCACCACCATACAACGTGATCATAGCTGATCATCCCCAATCAGTACCCCGTTCCTGCCTTCTCCCCATATCCCCTGACTCCGCTATCTTTAAGAGCCCTATCTAGCTCTCTCTTGAAAGTATCCAGAGAACCCGCCTCCACCGCCCTCTGAGGCAGAGATTTCCACAGATTCACAACTCTCTGTGAGAAAAAGTGTTTCCTCATCTCTGTTCAAAATGGCTTACCCCTTATTTTTTAAACTGTGGCCCCTTGTTCTGGACTCCCCCAACACGGGGAACATGTTTCGTGCGTGTCCAAATCCTTAATAATCTTATATATTTCAATTAGATACCCTCTCATCCTTCTAAACTCCAGAGTATACAAGATCATGGTTGAGGGCAGCATTGTATATTTGTGGTAGTAGTGGTTTTATGGTAGCAGATTATAATGTAATATTTTTCTTAATTTTGTTTTAAAATGTATTTCCTTTGGTTAGGTGCCTTTCATTGCGTTCTACAGAAAGGAGTATGTGGATCCAGAACTGAATATCAATGACCTGTGGAAGTTATGGCAGTGGGATGAGAAGGTAGGGAGGGGTTAGTGTTTCACGTTTCAAACCAACCAAGTTTTGTGTTATGAGTCATCGAAAAATATTGTTCATTGGTTGGAAAGTCAATTATCATTTGAAAACTGACCAACATTAATCAAAATGATAGCTGGAGATGTCGGAATACAGGTCTCCGAGGCTTTCAACAACACAAGAAGGTCCACTGCGATAGCTCTGCAGTTCTTGGTCCAGAGCTGCCAGTTACAATATTTCCTTCTTGGGTATAACTGCTTTTGAAAGATCCAGCACAGGAACATGATATTTGGCTCGCTGAAGACAGACACAAAAAGTAATCCAGCGGGTCAGGCAGCAAAGGAATAGGTGACGTTTCGGGCCGAGACCCTTCTTCAGACTGAGCGCCGGGAAGGGAAAACGAAAGGTTGTCGTCCACGCTGACCGTCGATCATCCGTTCACGCTAGTTCTATGTCATCCGACTTTCACATCCACTCCCTACACACAAGGGGCGATTTACAGAGTGCCAATTAACCGACAAACCCGCCCGCGTGTCTTTGTAAACTTGGAGCACGCTCACTCGGAAACCCACACGGTCGCAGGGAGAAGGTGCAAACTCCACACAGGCAGCAACTGAGGTCAGAATCAAACCCAGGCCTCTGGCACTGCGAGGGAGAGGTTCTGCCACTGCGCAGCTGTGCCGCTCGGCTTCTCATTCCACGTGGTATTGTCATGCTGATTGCAGCTGTCACAATCCATAAAATAGGCCATCCACAGTGACTGTGCCTTGAGCAATGGAATGTCAATGTGTGTGATGTGATGTGGTGGAAGGGCAGAACAAGTCCCGCCTGTGTAACTTTAACATGTGGATAATGCCCCCAGGTTTCGCTGCTTGTCCAGCGTGTCAAAGACTTGGTCTGTTTTGCAGAAACTATTTGGGGCGGCACAGTAGCACAATGGTAGAGATGCTGCCTCAATGCACCGGAGACCCAGGTTCAATCCTGACTACAGGTAGTTTGGACGTTCTGCCTGTGACCACGTGGGTTTTGTCCGGGTGCTCCGGTTTCCTCCCACATTCCAAAGACGTCCGATTTGGCATCTGCAAAATTGTCCCTATGAGTGTAAGATAGAACTAGTGTATGGGTGGTCGCTGGTCGGCGCGGACTTGGTGGGCCCTGTTTCCACGCTGTATCTTGAAACTAAACTAATCTAAACTAAATAAATTATTTAAAAAATTAAAATCATGTACACTAAATTTATGTAATCAAGAACGTTAAAGTAAATGCAGGTAATTCTTAAAAATATAATTTAGCTTTTGCTTGTCTCTCATAGCAATAATTAACCACTTGGACTTGCACCCCAGCGGTATGAATATTAACTTCTCTAACTTCGTAACCCTTGCTTTCCCTCTCTCTCTCCATCCCTCCCCCTTCCCAGTTCTCCCACCAGTCTGACTGTTCCCCGATTACATTTTATCTCTGTTTGCTTTGTTGTCACTTTCTCCCAACTAAAGATGATCTATTCTACATTTTCCTTGATCTGCACCGCTTTTGATCTCGTACACTCCCTTATCTATAGAAACATCGAAATTAGGTGCAGGAGTAGGCCATTCGGCCCTTCGAGCCTGCACCGCCATTCAATATGATCATGGCTGATCATCCAACTCAGTATCCCGTACCTGCCTTCTCTCCATATCCCCTGATCCCCTTAGCCACAAGGGCCACATCTAACTCCCTCTTAAATATAGCCAATGAACTGGCCTCAACTACCCTCTGTGGCAGAGAGTTCCAGAGATTCACCATCTCTGTGTGAAAAAGTTCTTCTCATCTCGGTTTTAAAGGATTTCCCCCTTATCCTTAAGCTGTGACCCCTTGTCCTGACTTCCCTAACATCGGGAACAATCTTCCTGCATCTAGCCAGTCCAACCCCTTAAGAATTTTGTAAGTTTCTATAAGATCCCCTCTCAATCTTCTAAATTCTAGAGAGTATAAACCAAGTCTATCCAGTCTTTCTTCATAAGACAGTCCTGACATCCCAGGAATCAGTCTGGTGAACCGTCTCTGCACTCCCTCTATGGCAATAATGTCCTTCCTCAGATTTGGAGACCAAAACTGTACGCAATACTCCAGGTGTGGTCTCACCAAGACCCTGTACAACTGCAGTAGAACCTCCCTGCTCCTATACTCAAATCCTTTTGCAATGAAAGCTAACATACCATTCGCTTTCTTTACTGCCTGCTGCACCTGCATGCCCACCTTCAATGACTGGTGTACCATGACACCCAGGTCTCGCTGCATCTCCCCCTTTCCCAATCGGCCACCATTTAGATAATAGTCTGCTTTCCCGTTTTTTTGCCACCAAAATGGATAACCTCACATTTATCCACATTATACTGCATCTGCCAAACATTTGCCCACTCACCCAGCCTATCCAAGTCACCTTGCAGTCTCCTAGCATCCTCCTCACAGCTAACACTGCCCCCCAGCTTAGTGTCATCCGCAAACTTGGAGATATTGCCTTCAATTCCCTCATCCAGATCATTAATATATATTGTAAATAGCTGGAGTCCCAGCACTGAGCCTTGCGGTACCCCACTAGTCACTGCCTGCCATTGTGAAAAGGACCCGTTTACTCCTACTCTTTGCTTCCTGTTTGCCAGCCAGTTCTCTATCCACATCAATACTGAACCCCCAATGCCTTGTGCTTTAAGTTTTTATACTAATCTCTTATGTGGGACCTTGTCGAAAGCCTTCTGGAAGTCCAGATACACCACATCCACTGGTTCTCCCCTATCCACGCTACTAGTTACATCCTCGAAAAATTCTATAAGATTCGTCAGACATGATTTACCTTTCGTAAATCCATGCTGACTTTGTCCAATGATTTCACCACTTTCCAAATGTGCTGCTATCCCATCTTTAATAACTGACTCTAGCAGTCTCCCCACTACCGATGTTAGACTAACTGGTCTGTAATTCCCCATTTTCTCTCTCCCTCCCTTCTTAAAAAGTGGGGTTACGTTTGCTACCCGCCAATCTTCAGGAACTACTCCAGAATCTAAAGAGTTTTGAAAGATTATTACTAATGCATCCACTATTTCTGGAGCTACTTCCTTAAGTACTCTGGGATGCAGCCTATCTGGCCCTGGGGATTTATCGGCCTTTAATCCATTCAATTTACCCAACACCACTTCCCGGCTAACCTGGATTTCACTCAATTCCTCCAACTCCTTTGACCCGCGGTCCCCTGCTATTTCCGGCAAATTATTTATGTCTTCCTTAGTGAAGACGGAACCAAAGTAGTTATTCAATTGGTCCGCCATATCCTTGTTCCCCATGATCAACTCACCTGTTTCTGACTGAAGGGACCTACATTTGTTTTAACTAATCTCTTTCTTTTCACATATCTATAAAAACTTTTGCAGTCAGTTTTTATGTTCCCTGCCAGTTTTCTTTCATAATCTATTTTTCCTTTCCTAATTAAGCCCTTTGTCCTCCTCTGCTGGTCTTTGAATTTCTCACAGTCCTCTGGTATGCTGCTTTTTCTGGCTAATTTGTACGCATCATCCTTCGCTTTGATACTATCCCTGATTTCCCTTGTTATCCATGGATGTACTACCTTCCCTGATTTATTCTTTTGCCAAACTGGGATGAACAATTTTTGTAGTTCATCCATGCAGTCTTTAAATGTCTTCCATTGCATATCCACCGTCAACCCTTTTATAATTAATTGCCAGTCAATCTTGGCCAATTCACGTCTCATACCCTCAAAGTTACCTTTCTTTAAGTTCAGAACCATTGTTTCTGAATTAACAATGTCACTCTCCATCCTAATGAAGAACTCAACCATATTATGGTCACTCTTGCCCAAGGGGGCACGTACAACAAGATTGCTAACTAACCCTTCCTCATTACTCAATACCCAGTCTAAAATAGCCTGCTCTCTCGTTGGTTCCTCTACAAGTTGATTTAGATAACTATCCCGCATACATTCCAAGAAATCCTCTTCCTCAGCACCCCTGCCAATTTGATTCACCCAATCTATATGTAGATTGAAGTCACCCATTATAACCGTTTTGCCTTTGTCGCACGCATTCCTAATTTCCTGTTTGATACCATCTCCAACTTCACTATTACTGTTAGGTGGCCTGTCCACAACACCCACCAGCGTTTTCTGCCCCTTAGTGTTTTGCAGCTCTACCCATACCGATTCCACATCCTCCAAACTAATGTCCTTCCTTTCCATTGCATTAATCCCCTCTCTAATCAGTAACGCTACCCCACCTCCTTTTCCTTTCTGTCTATCCCTCCTGAATATTGAATATCCCTGGATGTTCAGCTCCCAACCTTGGTCACCCTGGAGCCATGTCTCCGTGATCCCAACTATATCATAGTCATTAATAGCTATCTACACATTCAACTCATCCACCTTATTACGAATGCTCCTTGCATTGAGACACAAAGCCTTCAGGCTTGTTTTTACAACACTCTTACCCCTTATACAATTATGTTGAAAAGTGGCCCTTTTTGATTTTTGCCCTGGTTTTGTCTGCCTGCCACTTTTACTTTTCACCTTGCTACCTATTTCTTCTACCCTCATTTTACACCACTCGGTCTCTACGCTCACACATTTAAGAAACCCTTTCCCTTTAACTCCATCCTCCACTGTCCCATTCAATACCCCACCCCTCTTATTCAGTTTAAAGCCACCCGTGTAGCAGTGGCAAACCTGCCTGCCAGAATGCTGGTCCCACACCTGTTAAGATGCAATCCGTCCCTTTTGTACAGTTCCCCCTTACCCCAAAACAGATCCCAGTGATCTAAGAATCTAAATCCCTGCCCCGTGCACCAGTTCCTCAGCCACACGTTCAGGTCCCGTATCTCCCTGTTCCTGCTCTCGCCAGCACGGGGAACTGGAAGCAAACCGGACATAACAACCCTGGAGGTCCTGCTTTTCAACATTTTTCCGAGCTCTCTATAGTCACGCTGCAGAATATTCATCCCCTTTTTTCCGACATCGTTTGTGCCGACATGCACTACCACTTCCGGATGTTCACCTTCGCCCTTGAGGATTTTCTGCACTCTGTCCGTGACATCCTGGATCCTGGCACCGGGAAGGCAGCACACCATCCTCGCATCCCGTCTGTTGCCGCAGAAACCCCTGTCCGTACCTCTCACGATGGAGTCTCCCACTACAATGGCCTTGCCTGCCTTAGGCCTTTTTGGTTTTGGCTCAACAGCCCTATTCGCATCACAGGCCAGTCCGCCGCTCACGTCTTCTGTCCCAACAGCTTCTAAGCGGATGAACCTGTTTACAAGAGGTACATCACCCGGGGACGTTGGCATTCCATGCTTCCCTCCCTTTCTCACTGTCTCCCACCTTCTCTCTTCCAGTACCTTAGGTGTAACAATCGTACTGTAGGACTTGTCGAGGAACGACTGCGTTTCTCGTACGAACCGGAGGTCATCCACTTGCTTCTCCAGTTCCCCAACACGGCCCTTCAGGAGCTCTACCTGGATGCATTTTTCGCATTTGTAGCAGCCAGAGGCACCAGCGGTGTCCTTGACCTCCCACATACTGCAAGCATCGCACTGAATCAGCTTGCCTGACATCTCCTTCTTTGGTCTCTCCCTCTCAAGCGTATTGCGTGGTCTCCTCTCCAAAGACTCTCGAGCCAAAGACTCACACTTTTCTCACAGGGCATATCCCTCACAAAGCCGCTCACTCACTGCCGCTCGCAAAGAGCTGTCCTGCTTAAATTGACTGATAAATTGCCTGATTTACCAATTTACAAAGCAAATTCCTCAGTTTTCCACTGTTTTCACCCCTCTCCTCCTACTTGGGCTAGAGCCAATCAGTCGTATCTCTTGCTAATCTGTTGCTGCTGTTGTTCCTCCCAAATCTACAGCAGTTCTGAGTGGCTATGTGGCTCCATCTCCCCTGACTCTCAATCTAAAGACCCGAAACGTCACCCATTCCTTCTCTCCAGAGATGCTGCCTGTCCCGCTGAGTTACTCCAGCATTTTGTGTCTATGTCTTCGGCAAATGGACTAATTATATGACATCAGAGCGTGACCAGGGAGGCTGGTGAGCTAGTTCTGGCTTTTGATACCATGGTGGTGTTTAAGAGACTTTGTGATGGGCACATGAAAGTGCAGGGAATGGAGGGATATGGATCATATGCAGGCGGATGAGATCAGTTTAGCGCGGCATCATGTTCAACACAAACCCTATAGGCTGGAAGGCCCGTTCCAGTGCTGTACCGTTCCATGTTCCATGTTTTATGTATTTAATACGGGGAGTTGCACTATAACTTTAGTTTAGAAGCCTAGATGAGAAAAATGAGCTGCTATGTTTTTGCTCCCACTTATTGGGTCTGCTGGAATCTCTTTTTTGTTCACTGATGAATATTCCACAGTTCTGCTTGAGTCACCTTTTGCAATGGTCCATTACAGTGGACACAGCTGAAGACTCGCAAAGAAAACCTGAACCGGCTATTCCAGAAGATGCAAGCGTACCAGTACGAACAAATCTCTGCGGACCCCGACAAGCCCCTGGCCGATGGCGTTAGAGCACTTGACACTGCAGATCTTGAAAGGTAACGTCCTCGTGTCATTTGGAGGTTTCGTTTGGAGAAACAAAGTGGAAACAGGCCCACCGGCTCCGCGCCGACCAGCGATCCCCGCACAATGGCACGATCCTACAGACTAGGGACAATTTACAATCTTTACTGAAGCCGAATTAAGCTACAAACCTGTACGTCCTGTGAGTTGTGGGTGGAAACCGAAGCACCTGGGGAAAACCCATGTGGTTACAGGGAGATCGTACAAACTCCATACAGACAGCACCCTTAAAAAAGATTGAACCCGTGTCTCTGGCGCTGTAAGGCAGCACCTCTACTGCTGCACTACCTTGCCGCCCTCAATATTATCATGTAGCCTGTTAGGCTTTCCTGGAAAGTAATTTGCAATTTAAAATATATCTTTGCCTAGATATTTAAATCTTTCATTGTCGTTCAGTGTGATTAGAATCATACCGCCCAACTCGCCTGTGCCAACCAAGATGCCCCGTCTAAACTAATCGCATTTTCCCGCATTTGGCCCATATTCCTCTAAACCTTTCCTATCCATGTACCTGCTTGTAAATGCTGTTCTTGTACCTGCCTCAACTACCTCCTCTGGCAGCTCATTCCACATACCCGCCACCTCTGAGTGGAAAAGGTTGCCCCCTGAGGCGCCTATTAAATCTTTCCCCTCCAACCTTAAGTGGTTTATTATCATATATCCCAGATAGAACATTGAAATTCTTACTTGCAGCAGCACAACAGAATTTTTTTAATTAAATAGTACACTGTAAACAATATAATAAATGAGAGAAAAAAATGTGTGTGTGTGTGTATATATATATACATACTCACATATACACACCTATATTGCCCGCATGAATTTATACACCTCTAAGGTCCAAGGAATAAAGTCCTCGCCTGCCCAATCTTCCCCCAATAGCTCAGGCCCTTGAGTCTTGGCAAGATCCTTGTAAATCTTCACTGCATCCATTTTAACATTAGTGACATCATTGTTGTAGCAGGGTGACACAATACTCTTAATTGCAGCTTCATCAGGGTCTTGAACAACATGGCGTCCCAACCTCTATACTCAAAACCCTGACTTATGAAGGCCAATATAGAAAAAGCTGCCTACCTACCTGCAACGCCACTCTCGGGTAACCTGCACTCCTAGATCCCTCTGCTCTACAACACTCCCCAGAGCCCAATCATTCACTGTGAATTGTGCCGTCTATTTTGAAATTGATGGAAGTCAATGGGCGACACGGGGGCGCAGCGGTAGAGCAGCTGCCTCACAGCGCCAGAGACCCGGGTTCGATCCTGACCACGGGTGCTTGTCTGTACGGAGTTTCTACGTTCCCCCCCATGACATGCGTGGGCATTTCTCGAAGCCCTTCAGTTTCCTCCCACACTCCAAAGGTTTGTTGGTAAATTGGTTTGTTGTAAATGTAAACTTGTTCCCCAGTGTGTGTGTGTGTGCAGGATAGCGTTAATGTGCAGGGATCGCTGGTCGGTGCAGACTCGGTGGGCCGCAGGGCATGTTTCCGCGCTGTATCTCTAAACTAAACGAAAGAAGCTAATTTTCGACAGCATTTGAGAATGCTAAGTGGCGGATTGTTTCTGTGTTTCCTTCTGCATTTGCTTCTGTGAAGTTTGCTTCTTGTTTCTTTGTCCTGTGAATATTCCCTCTCTCCATCTTTTCAGACTGAAGGACGTGCAGTCGAACGATGAACTGCAGGACGTGTACAATCACTTCTTGTTGTATTATGGTCGTGATATTCCAAAAATGCAAAATGCATTAAAACCAAGTAAGAAGAAATACAAAAAGAGTCAGCAAGTTGGAGAGGATGAGGAGGAAGGTTGGTATGTCTCGCTTTTCACAGAAAATTCACTATTAGTTTCCTCCACATGAATCAGCAGTTCTGGTTGTCCCAGTATAGCCCATTGGGGTGGTGCAGCTGGTAGTCCTGCTGATCCACGGCACCAGAGACCCGGGTTCAATTCTGATGTCGGGTGCCGACTGTGGAGTTTGTGTGTTCTCTCTGACCGTGTGGGTTTCCTCTGGGTGCTCTGGTTTCCTCCCACATCCCAAAAACCCGTCGGTTTCCAGGTTATAGAGTCATAGAGGTCCGTGTGTGTGTTTTTTTTTTATAGTCATAGAGTGATACAGTGTGGAAACAGGCACAATTAGCTCATACTGGGCAAGAGATTTGATGCATCTACCTGACCTATTCCTCTAATGATCTTATACACCTCTATAAGATCACTCCTCATCCTCCTGCGCTCCCAGGAATAGAGTCCCAGCCTACTCATCCTTTCCCTATAGCTCACATCCGCTAGTACCGGCAATATACTCGTAAACCTTCTCTGTATCATTTCCAGTTTGACAACTTGTTGCCCAGAACTGAACACAATACTCTAAATGTGGCCTCACCAACGTCTTATACAACTGTAACATGATCTCCCAACTTCTCTACTCAATGCTCTAACTGATGAAGGCCAATGTGCCAAAAGCCTTGTCCCAATCTACCTGCGACTCCACCTTCAAGGAACCATGCACCTGCACTCCTAGATCCTTCTGCTCTACAACACTCCCCAGAGGCCTACCATTTACTGTGTAGGTCCTGCCAATGTTAGACTTCCCAAAACGCAACACCTCACATTTCTCTAGATAGATAGATAGATATAATTTATTGCCACACAACCAGGGTCGGTGAAAATTTGGGTTGTCAGCAGCAGTACAATAATAAAGAACACACAACCACAATAAAACTGTAACACAAACATCCACCACAGCAATCATCACTGTGGTGGAAGGCTCTACATTAAATTCCATCAACCATTCCTCCGCCAAACTGGCCAACCAATCAAGATCCTGCTGCAATTTTTCACAACCATCTTCACTATCTGCAAAACCACTCACTTTTGTGTCATCTGCCGTGTATGTCCTCATCCAAATCATTGATATAGATGACAAACATTAATGGGGCCCAGCGTTGAGCTATGAGGCACACCACTAGTCACAGGCATCCAGTCTGAGCTTACTGGGCCTCTAAAAAATATATTGTTCATAGTGCACTATGTTTACATATTCTGTTGTACTGCAGAAAGTAAGAATTTCATTGTTCTATCTGGGACACATGACAATAAAACACTCTTGGCTCTTGACTATCTGATATTTGGTTGATATCTGGTTGATAGCGGATATCTGCTATCTTCAAGGAGGTAGTGGAATTGGATACAATTACTACATTTAAGAGCCATTTAGACACACAAATGCGCAAGAGATAGAGGGATGCTGTGCTAATGCAGGCAAATGGAATTAGGGGGGGGGGTGGGAAAGATCGCCATTGACATAGTGAGCTGAAGGACCGTTTTTGTGCAGGATGAATCTTAACGGGTAACATTGTGATAGTATCCATTATTCATTTTTTAAATGTTTATTTTATTGAAAATATTATCCATAATTTGTTGTCAATAACTTCAGTAAAGTTGGGTGCTTGGTTGTATATAACTTTTATATTTTCGTTGTCATTCTTTCAGGAGAACGAGATGAGGAGGTTGAAGACGATGAACGTCATGGACCGGAGCTGAAGCAAGCCTCCCGCAGAGACATGTACACTATTTGCCAGAACGCTGGTCTAGGTAAAGAATTGCAGCTTATTGTCTCCAGCTTCCTATACAAAATCTTTGCCTACGTTTGCCTTTGTGAACTAAAGGAAATAATATGAATGACACGAACATCCATCACAGTGAATCTCCTCCTCACTGTGATGGAAGGCAAAGTCTTATCTCTCCCCTGCACTACTCGTTCTCCTCACGATGTCAGAGTCAAAGCCCCCGGCGGGCGATGGTAAATAAGTCCCGCAGCAATTATAAAGCCACGCCGGGTGATGCAACGCCGCGCTCCGGGTCTTGGTATCGGAGCCCCCGGCGTGCGCCAACAAGTCCCGCGGCCATTTAAAGCCGCGCCGGGCGATGTAAGGCCCCGCTCCAGGTCATCCTCAACCCCGCAACTCGGGTGGGAGAAGTCGCCGTTGCGGAAGCCCCGAAAAGTGGTCTCCCAGCAGGGACCCGCGGGCTCCCGGCGTCACCGTCCAGCGGGCCGGCGGCTAGAGCCCCCGAATCTCCTGGGTCGGGCCGCAGCAGCGCGCCACCACCGCTCCTCCCGCTCCGAACTCGGCCAGCTCCGCGATGGTGGGTAAGTCCGCAGCTCCGCGACTGGAGCCCCAGGTCGTTCCAGTTGGAGGCCGCTCCACGGTGCTCGACCCCAATGACAACGGAGACCCGACAGGGAAAAGGTCGGGTTCTCCGTGCAGGGGAAAGATTTTTAAAAGTTTCCCCACCCCCCGCCCCCCACAAACATACCCAGTTTAAAAAAAATAAAAACTACATACAAACGAGACAAAAAATTAAAAAACGACAGACGGACTGCAGAGGCCGCTGCGACGCGAGTCTCGTTTAGGGGCAATGTCTGGATTAAAATAAAGATTGGTCTTGCCAAATTTAAGGTACATTTTGGGTATAACTACAAAATTGGCCTGTCTTCTGTGTGATCAAATCCAAAGTGACTCCAAATGACCAGACAGATTTCCCACTGAATTGGAAAGTTACTGACAAAAAAGTAAAACTGAAGTTTACATTTTGAGAGTTGCTGACTTACAGCGCCACAGATCAGCGTTCGATCCTGACCATGAGTGCCGTGTGCGCGGAGTTTGTACGTTCTCCCCATAACCTGCGTGGGTTTTCACCGGGGGATAGGGTTTCCTCCCACACTCCCAACGACTTTCATATTTGCAGGTAAATTGGCTTTGGTAAAATTGTAAATTGCCCCTAGTGTGGGTGGGTTAGTGTTAGTGTGTGGGGATCGCTGGTGGGTGCGGACTCGGTGGGCTGAAGGCCCTGTTTCCGTGCTCTCTTAAACTAACTAAACTTTAAAAAAAACTACGCTGTGTTGTGACTAGTCCAAGTATTGCAGCGTCGTACTGTCACTGCCTTTTTAATGCTTTATATGTTTTGTAATATCTAGAGATAAATCAAAGATCTACACTTGTTAACACATCTTGATGGGCTCTCTGTCTTGCAGATGGGCTTGCAAAGAAATTTGGGCTGACTCCTGAGCAGTTTGGTGAAAATCTCCGAGACAGTTACCAGCGCCATGAAACCGAGCAATTTCCTGCGGAACCACTGGAATTGGCGAAAGATTACGTCTGCAGGTTAGCAAAAAAAGTTACTCACTGCTTGGGGTTCATGAGTAAAACACACAAAGTGCTGGAGTAACTCAGCATATCTGGAGGACATGGATAGATGGCGTTTCAGGTCAGGACGACTAAAGAAGTCTGAAGAAGGGCCTTGACCGTCTATTCCCTCCACAGATACTGCCTGACCCGCCAAGTTCCTCCAGCATTTTGAGTTTTACTCCAGATTCCAGCACCTGCAGTTCTTTTTGATGCAATTTTATTGCTTGGTGTTCATATTAGGTTTTCGATTTTTTTTTACTATATGTCAAAAATAAACTTTGCAAAATTAAAAAATTATTTGCAGTACAGAAGTCATCATATTTTTAGTGTCTGTACATTCAATAGTGTCGTACTCAGTAGTGTTAACACCAGCCTTTACACAAAAATGCCCCTGACCCTCATTCACCTCCTGGGGTGATATCCCTTCCCTTCTTTGAGGGGTGTCCCCACCGGACTGTGCTCCTCAATGTCCAGCAGCGGAAGGACCCTAGACTGTAGTCCTCCCTTGGCGTTGGTTGCACCCAGCTTCAGCGCGTCCCTCAGCACGTACTCCTGCAGTCTGCAGCGGGCCAGACGGCATCATTCCCCGACGGACAGCTCGCTCTGCCGAGTGGTCAAGTTTCGGGCCGAGCAAAGGCCGTCCGTCTTTCACCGAGTTGACAGATTTCGGCCATTCGACCCATGAAGTCTACTCCACCATTCAATTGTGGCTGATCTATCTCTCCCTCCTAACCCCATTCTCCTACCTTCTCCCCATCACCTCTGACACCCGTCTCCTGTTGAGTCCCCGGTAACAGCCCGTAAATCAGAAAGTCCTCTGTTGCGGAGCTGTTTGGGATGAACTGCGACAAGGACCCTTGCATCATTCTCCATACCCTCTTCACAAATACACGCTTTGGAAGAGGTGGGGAACCGTCCCCTCCACGTAGCAGCCGTCCGAAGGGCAGCGTGCGCTGGTAGTGTGACTCTGACTGCAGGTAGGGCCTGACTGGGAGTGGTCCTCTCCCTGCCAACCCAGTGAGGTTTAGATAATTACGGTACTTATAATATTTTCCCACCTCCCTTCCAATGCATAAAGTTGTGTGTACATACTTCCCTGTTTAACTGTCATTCAACGCCAACGTGGAAACATTTAATGATCTTATTGAACTTAATACTTGACGGAATATAGATTTGTTAAAGATCTATACCCATCTGTTAATATTTTAATCTTTCAGCCAATTTCCAACCCCTGAGGTTGTACTGGAAGGCTCCCGATACATGGTGGCCATGCAGATTGCCCGAGAACCATTGGTCAAGCAGGTTCTAAGACAGACCTTTCAAGAGAGAGCCAAGATAAACATTACTCCCTCGAAGAAAGGCAAAAAGGTAATGTGTGATTCATGGAGTTTCTGTATATAATGCAAGGGTCGCAAAATTGGAATTTTGTTTTGTCTTCACTTACAGCATATCAAATACAGGACGCAAATGCATACATTTTTGTTGTGATGGTGTGCACTAAATTCAGATACAAGCCTTTCCACCCACATCCCTATTCCAGCACTGAAACTGGATAATAGCAGCACACAGTAAACTTAATCCATAGTTATAATTAGCCGAGAATACAAGCGGGCGGCAAATAAAATATGCCTAATGTAGTAGAAGCAAGGAACTGCTGGTGCTGGTTCACATTTAAAAAAAAGCCACAAAGTGCTGGAGTAACTCAGTGGGTTTGGCAGCATCTCTCGATAGGAGAGATTTTGTTTCGGGACCCTTCAGACTGCTTTTGGTTCAGGGCCGTTCTTCAGACTAGTTCTTTAAGAGGATCCCAACCCAAAACATCACCTATCCATGTTCTTCAGAGATGCTGCCTGACCCGCTGAGTTACTCCAGCACTTGTAGCTTTTTATCTAACCTAGCTTCTGCAGTTCCTTGTCTACCACATTAGGCATATTTTAATGCCTATTTTTTTTACCTAATTTAGTTTGATTTGCAAGGAACAAAGTTATCTGAAATAAAAGCAGAAAAATGGTTAAAAAAAATACTGGAGTGTAGAAAGCAGGAACTGCAGGTGCTGGTTTATTTTTTTAAAAAGGTAGAAGTGCTGGAGTAACTCAGTGGGTCAGGTTTAGAGTAAAACGATACCCGTGGAAGGAGGATTAGGTGCAGGGACCCTTCCTCAGATGATGAAAGTCTTGCACCTGAATTGTTAACAGTTTATCCTTCCACAGATGCTGCCCAACCTGCTGAATATCGCCAGCATTTTCTGCTTTTTATTTCGGATTTCTAGCATTTTTGTAATTTCATCCACTCTTAAAATAAATAAAATGTTCTTGTATTATTATTTTATGAATAAACATGGATATATATATATATTAAATGTACATAGGACATTTTTTCCTGAGTTTACATATTCTGTTGTGCTGCTACAGGTAAGAATTTCATTGTTCTGTCTGGGACACATGATGATAAAAAAAGCTATTGCCTTGACCATTTCATCAACAATTAAACTCTAATGTACCTTATTGTGATGTGTATTTATACAGCAAAATCTTGAAGTAACCATCTCGGAGCCTAAGGTAGACAAACTGCTGGAGAAACTCAGCGGGTGAGGCAGCATCTATGGAGAGAAGGAATCAGCGACGTTTCAAGTCGAGACCCTTCTTCAGACTGATGTCGGGGGAGGGAAAAAGAAAGGAAAAGGCAGAGACAGTAGACTTGTGGGAGAGCTGGGAAGGGGGAGGGGAAGGAGGGAGAAAGGAGAATGATAGAAAGTGGTTTATCATTGATAAAAGATGATGAGAATTATTTTGTAACTTTTAGAAAGATGGTGTCTGCATTGCTATGATACAATTGAAATGCACTTTGGAAGTGCCTGACTTCAGTAACACCAGGTATTTCAGAAACTTATCAACATTTAAAAAGTGTCTCGACAAGAAACGTTGCCTATTCCTTCTCTCCATAGATGCTGCCTCACCCGCTGAGTTTCTCCAGCATTTTTTGTCCACCGTCGATTTTTCCAGCATCTGCAGTTCTTTCTTACACATCTCAGAGCCTAAAATCTGACAGAAAGTTCTGAAAATGAATCCTTTGGAGATTAGGTAACATAATATATCGCAATCCTGCATTGTGAAAGTTGGTATTTAAATATAGGATTAGGCAAAAACTGGTATGATTAAATTAAACGTGTGGGAAGAAACTGCAGATGTTGGTTTACAAATAATCATTTTCAGAACCGTGGTAATATTTCTAAAAAAAGGCACGTCCACAGAAGAAATATTGTAAATAGGAGTTTTCGGTATTGTAACATTTGGGTTTTATGGTTTCAGGACATTGATGAAGTGCACTACGCTTATTCTTTCAAATACGTAAAGAATAAGCCTGTCAAAGAATTGAGAGATGATCAGTTCTTGAAGATATGCCTTGCTGAGGAAGACGGCTTGCTAAGTATGGAGATCTGTATTGACATGAAGGGACTTGACAGGTGAGTTTTCACAATTGGCGATAGGAGAGGGGAGAAAGATGCTGACCTGACCCATGGTACCGCAGTGTGAAGGATGTATATTTTATGATACCGTGATTGTCATTTTTATAATAACATCTTTCCAAAAAATTCCCTGTGATCTCCTTGTAGCATTGAATTTTGGTTCTTGGGTTCGGGTTTTGATTGTTACCAGATTACCTCGACAGATTAGAGTTCACGGTTCTCTTTTTCCTGTTTATTTTTCACTGCGTTCCATAAAAATTAATTGCAGTTCCTTGAAATATGTCAAGGGCCTGTCCCGCCTACGTGATTTTTTTCGGCGACACCCGTCATAGTCGCAGCAGGTGGCCGAAAATTTTCAACATGTTGAAAATCCAGCGGCGACCAGAAAAAGGTACAACTCTTTGGGCGACTACTCACGACCATACAGGCGTCACCCCGTGACAATTCGACACGTGACGCCCGTATGGTGTCATCGTCAATTGCTGGGTGTCTTCTCTGGTGTTGCTCTGCCATCTTTATTGCAGCCATCTTTAGCTTGTGCTTGTTTTGGGGGCTAGTCCCCTTCAGTTTTCTCTTCAGAATATAAAAGGCATGCATGCTCAATTGGGTTCAGATTGGGTGATTAACTTGGCCACTCAAGAATTGACCATTTTTTATCTTTGGAAAAACTCCTTTGTTGCTTTAGCAGTATGCTTGGGATCATTGTCTTGCTGTAGAATGAACCGCCGGCCAATGAGTTTTGAGGCTTTTTGTTGAACGAGCAGATAGGATGTGTCTCTACACTTCACTTTTCATTATGCTACTACCATCAGCAGTTGTATCGTCAATGAAGATGAGTGAGCCAGTAGCTTCACCAACCATACATGCCCAGTCCATACCCTCACTACTGTGTTTCACAGATGAGGTGGTATGCTTTGGATCTTGGGCAGTTCCTTCTCTCCTCCATACTTGCTCTTGCCTTCAATCTGATATGCTAATCTTCATCTCATCTGTCCACAAGACCCTTTTCCAGAACTGTGGTTGTTTTTTTAAGTACTTCTTGGCAAACTAACCTGACCATCCTATTTTTGTGGCTAACCAGTGTTTTGCATCTTGCAGTGTAGCCTCTGTATTTCTGTTCATGACGTCTTCTGCGGACTGTGGTCATTGACAAATCCACACCTGACTCCTGAAGGGTGTTTCTGATCTGTTGGACAGGTGTTTGGGGATTTTTCTTTACTATAGAGAGAATTCTTCTATCATCAGCTGTGGATATATTTGTGGTATATTTAACAAACGCACATTCCACAAATTTCCACCGTTTTTCTGTTACAACGACAGCAAACGCAGAGAGTTTCTTCATCACTGCAATTGGAAAATCCTGGCTAGATTTTGCCTCCTGCTGACATTTAATCAGCGAGACTAGAATATGGTGCCATATTATACCAGGCAATGAATTTGTTTTGTGGTTATGTCTCCCATCTTTTAGTTACGGCAATGAGCAGACCTATTTTGATGAAATCAAGCAATTCTACTACCGTGATGAATTCAGTCACCAAGTGCAAGAATGGAACAGGCAACGCAGCATGGCAATCGAGCGGGCTCTGAATCAGTTCCTCTACCCACTGATGGGCAAGGAGCTGAAAAACAAGTTGCTCATTGAGTCACGAGATTATATTTCAAAGGTATCTCATGAATACTTGACCTCTCTCCAAGCGTTCTGTTTGGCACGTTGTAATGCTGGTTATAGATGCAGCAACAGGTTTTAATTCAATGAACAGCAATTCTTGTATTGAATACAAATACTTGAGAATCAGCTGCAATCTTGTGACAAGATCGGTCATAAAAAGACCTGGATGGTTTTGTAGACACAAAGTGCTGGAGTAACTCAGCGGGTCAGGCAGCATCTCTGGAGATAAAGGATCGGTGACTGATCCCGACCCGAAATGTCACCCATCCTTTTTTCTCCAGCGATGCTGCCTGACCCGCTGAGTCACTCCAGCACTTTGTGTCTATCTTTGGTCTAAACCAGCATCTGCATTTCCTTTCTACACGCTGGATGATTTTTGCCCTTTAACATGTCTTTAACATATTTGCATGAAAACATATCTCTTTTTGTCGAAAGGGGCTAATTTTCTACAATTGGTCTTTTTGCTAGTGTTGCAGTCGCAAGCTATACAACTGGTTGAAGGTTGCGCCATATCGGCCTGACCAGCAAAACGATGAGGATGACGATGACTTTATGGAGGAAAGTCAGAGCAAAGGTGTCCGAGTGTTGGGGATGGCGTTTACAGACGAAAGGTATGTGTGCAAGGAAAGATCCGTATACACGTGTAGATGTTTATGCATAGAGAAAATCTTGGTTTCAAAAGCAAGAAGTTGTTTATGTTTTCAAAATGCATCGCCCTGAATGCTATTGTTAATCAATTCCACTTGTGATTTAAACAACAACTTGCAGTTCCACATAGCTGTATGCATTCAGATAAAATACACTATGATGCTGTATATATTTAAAACAAGAGTCATTTGCTCAAATATTTCAGTGATCTATACATGTTCATTAAATACATTAGGATGTAGAGCAGACATACCACATGGATATCATTTAAATAGAATATTCTCCCAGTTTTGTTCTTTAATTTGTGTACTTTGGTGATGTAAGGGCTATTAACCTGTTAAAAGATCTGACTCTGAAACTCAGTACTCAATGAAAAAAGGAATCTTTACTCAAAGCATCAATTTAACTTGCCTATTAATCTTATTGGAGGTCATAGCCTCAGAATTAAAGGATGTTCTTTTTGGAAGGAGATGAGGAGGAATTTCTTTAGTCAAAGGGTGGTGAATCTGTGGAATTCTTTGCCACAGAAGGCTGTGGTGGGCCATATCAGTGGATATATTTAAGACAGGGGATAGATAGGTTCTTGATTAGTATGGGTGTCAGAGGTTATGGGGAGAAGGCAGGAGAATGGGGTTTGGAGGGAGAGATGGATCAGCCATGATTGAATGGCGGAGTTGACTTGATGGGCCGACTGGCCTAATTCTGCTCCTATCTCTTATGATCTTATTGGGAAAGGATGTTGATTCATTATAATCAAGCCTTCTGTGTCTCCACCATGTAGTGGTTTGTGAATATTGTCATGGTACTGTCTGAATAAGGGTCTCGACCCGAAACGTCACCCATTCCCTCTCTCCAGAGATGCAGTGTGGCCCACTGAGATACTCCAGCTTTTTGTGTCTGCCATGGTACTCTCGTTCCTTTGAATCATTTGAAATGAGAACTTCCTCTGTACACAAAGCTGCTGGCGTGAGTGGCCTGGAAAAAAAAACAAAATGCTGGATGAACTGGGTGAGACAGTATCTGTGGAGGGATTGGACAAGCCACATTTCGGGTTGGGACTCGCACACCAATTCAGACTATGGGCGTCCAGTCTCTTTACACCTTGCAGTCTTTGTGTGTCTTAAGGTTGATAGTCATATAGTGCTGAAATAAGCCCTTTGGCCATATATCCTTCTAAACCTATCCTATCCATGTACCTGGCCAAATGGTTTGTAAACATTATGATAGTACATGCCTCAACTACCTCCTCTGGCGGGTATCATAAATGTTGTTAATTCTCGGCACAGTCTCATTTATGGCGTGCTTTTAAAAATTGCAATCTGTAAACAGAACAGTGTAGATTCATTTGTTTGAAGAACAATCAGACAGAATCATTAAGACTATTTATGATTTCTAGCATAGAAACGTAGAAATTAGGTGCAGGAGTAGGCCATTCGGCCCTTCGAGCCTGCACCGCCATTCAATATGATCATGGCTGATCATCCAACTCAGTATCCCATACCTGCCTTCTCTCCATACCCTCTGATCCCCTTAGCCACAAGGGCCACATCTAACTCCCTCTTAAATATAGCCAATGAACTGGCCTCGACTACCCTCTGCGGCAGAGAGTTCCAGAGATTCACCACTCTCTGGAAAAAAGTTCTTCTCATCTCTATGGCATGTTCATATGTCATATATATGTGTGTAAACTGCTGTTGTATAGACCTGTAATCACCGCCAGATAATTAGTTTAAGAAGGAACTGCAGATGCTGGAAAAATCGAAGGAAGACAAAAATGCTGGAGAAACTCAGCGGGTGAGGCAGCAACTATGGAGCGAAGGAATAGGTGACGTTTCGGGTCGAGACCCTTCTTCAGATGGGTCTCGACCCGAAAAGTCACCTATTCCTTCGCTCCATAGATGCCAAATAATGAGTGGTTTCTTTTGTGTTTTCGTTTCCACCAGGGATGCGCCGTCATTCTGTTCTCTTGTCAATGGTGATGGGGAAGTGACAGACTTCCTTCGACTGCCTTATTTCTTAAAGCGGAGGAATGCCTGGCGTGAGGAAGAACGAGAGAGGAAGGTAAGATAGCTTGCTTCAATGCAGTGAAACGCAAACTGTACTGATAGTGTGCAAAATGGTACCCGGTTTGAGTAGAAATTTAAGAGATGGAGGAGAGACATTGGATGCTGTCTGCCAAGATTTCTGCAAACATTTTTGCACTGCCCCTCAGTTTTTTTTGTGACATTGCCAGCAATTACTCTCCATTTTTTTAATTTATCTTGGATAAAAGACAAATACACCATTCATGAAAGTTGTGCCAAGAGTTAGTGTTATATAGTGACGTATAGGGAAGAGATTTGAACTTTTTTTTTTGCCTTCCAACACAGTGGGGAATGTGGAGGAGTCACTGTGGTGGATGTTTATGTTACAATGTGTTTTGTGTTCCGTTGCTTTTTATTTGCATGACTGACTTGGCAAATGAAATTCCTCGTATGTTGCAAAACATACTTGGCGAATAAATTATTATTGTGATTGTCATTACCGCATGGGAACGTGCCTCAGTCCATGCCGACTAAGATGACCCATCTAAGCTAGTCCCAATTGTCTGGGTTTGGCTCTTATCTCTCTAAACTCTAAAGAGAGTTTAGTTTAGAGACAAGCACGGCACGGAGTCAGCCCCTTCGGCCCACCAAGTCCACACCAGCCGGAGATCCCCGCACATTAACACTATCCTGCACCCACTAGGGACAATTTTTACATTTATCCAGCCGATTAAACTGCAAACATGTACGTCTTTGGAATGTGGAAGGAAACCAAAGATCTCGGAGAAAACCCGCGCAGGTCACGGGGAGAACGTACAAACTCCGTACAGACAGCGCCCGTAATCGGGATCGAACCCGGGCCTTCGGCACCGCAATCGCTGAAAGGCAGCAACTCTACTGCTGAGCCACCGTGACTGCTTGGATGAGATGGGCTGAAGGGTCTGTTTTCCTGCTGAAATATAAGAGAATCCATGTGGAAAAGAAGAACAGATTGATGAGATATAAGACATAGGGGCAGAATTAGGCCATTCGGCCTACAGAGTATGCTCTGCCTGGATTTGTTTGCCGAAGGGTGATCTTGTAAACGGTCTTAAAAGAGCGAATTTCCCGCAGCTTGATTCTCCATCTCTTTGTCCACAGGCAAAGGATATTGAAAGCTTGAAAAAGTTTCTTCTGAGTAAGAAGCCTCATGTGGTGGCGATCGGTGGGGAGAACAGGTGAGAATCCATGTTGTTGAGTTAGTATTTAGCCAAGGAACGGGTTTTAATTATTTCAAAACGATATTTAAATTGTTTTCAATTATTGAAGAATAATTCTGTTTTGCCCAACATTTGTCATGTTTTTAATAGAATGGTTTTGAGTGATACATTATTGTCACAGGTACCTGGTGTATCTAGATACAGTGAAACGCTTTGTTTTGCTTACAACCTAGGCGGTACGTAAGTGTGGTCACGTGTCGGCACCGACAAAGTAATAGATGTACCGAACAGTCCTATCTACTGCCTGCCACCTCATGTAACAGCAGCCCCCCCCCCCGCCAGTTGCCCCTCCGTTCTCCATGCGCCCCCCCCTCCCTTTGTTTTCGCCGCCTATAAAACTTAAACGTTTTATAACATTATAAATTCAATTCAGCCTTAAAATTTATCTGAGAAATGTGTAAGTTGTCTGATTCATATTTCACATTTTGTCTATTTCCCACACATCTGTTGTCTTACCCCTCTCCCCGGGACAGATATAGGTAGAGTACGTCTATTTCAGTTTCGTTTATTGTCACGTGTACCGAGGTACAGTGTAAAGCTTTTGTTGCGGGCTATCCAGTCAGCGGAAAGGCAATACTTGATTACAACCGAGCCATTCACAGTGTACAGGCACATGATAATGGGAATAACGTTTAGTGCAAGGTGAAGCCAGCCAAGTCCAGTCAAGGATAGATCATAGTTAATGGCAAGGTTGGGCACCTTCTTGGACGCAGGATATGCGTTCCATCCCTCCGGCACGACTTATTCTTCGCAATAGCTATCAACTCCAACGTGATCTCGCCACTACCGGTCTCATTTTCCCCTTCCCTCCCCTTCCTGCTCATTCCGCAACTGTATAGTTAACTCTTCCGTCTTCCCAGACAAGATTCCGCACCTGTTTACCCACCTCTTTCCTTCGCGCCGTCGAAGGGGGCAAACAATACACTCAGGTGGAGCGGCGATTCTCTTGTTCGGTTTAGAGATACGGCGCGGAAACTGGCCCTTCGGCCTACTGAATCCGCGCCGACCAGCGATCCCAGCACGCTAGCACTATCCTACACGCTAGGGACCGTTTACAATGTTTACCAAAGCCAATTAACCTGCAAACCTGCACGTCTTTGCGGTGTGGGAGGAAACCGGAGCACCCGGGGAAAACCCACGCAGTCACGGGGAGTAGATATAGTCATTAGAAATCATTGTAACCACCATATTTCAATAGTCCGTAGAGTTAATTTGATGCCATGGTTGACACCGTAAAAATGTCTCGGCGGTACAAAAAGCTGGAGTAACTCAGCGGGGCAGGCAGCATCTCTGGAGAAAAGGAATAGGTGACGTTTCGGGTCGAGACCCGAATGGGTCTCGACCCGAAACGTCACCTATTCCTTTTCTCCAGAGATGCTGCCTGCCCCGCTGAGTTACTCCAGCTTTTTGTGTCTATCTTCGGTTTAAACCGGCATCTACAGATCCTTCCCACAAATGTCTCCTAAATACGCTGAGACGGCACTATTATTTTACTGATTTGGGGTACTGTGAAGGCCAGACATTTCCTTTAAGGAAATAAATCAGGGGCCAGTTTATCTTCTCCATCTCCAACAAATAGGCAGCGATTCCATTTCATAATGTTCCCACCGGTGTTTACACGGACCATTTTAATCCTCGGGGTTATGAATGTCGGCGTTTAGATGTACTCTTTTGCATAGACATTGGACGTTTTACTTTGGAGACTGAAGTTGCAGATGTTTCTCTGTTTAGGGACGCACTTATGGTTGTAGAGGATATAAAACGAATTGTCAATGAACTGGAGCAGGAGCATCAAATGTCACCTATTGGAGTGCACTTGGTGGACAATGAGCTGGCCCTTCTCTATATGAATAGCAAAAAGTCCGAGGTAATGAATGCGTAACTCAAAAAGCGACCTAAAATGAACTAACGGCTTGTGGCGAACAGCACACAGACTGGGCAAAGGGAGAATGGGAGCAGGCCGAGCCACATAGATATGAAGTGTATTGTGCCTCATACAATCGGAGGATGATGCACAATGCATTGTCTCATTCAAATTGGTCTATTGAAGATCACTTTAACATCAAAGTTGGACACAAAATGCTGGAGAAACAGCGGGAAAGGCAGCATCTCTGGAGCGAATGAATGGGTGACGTTTCGGGTTGAGACCCTTCTTCAGACTGCTTCCTACTCACTTTAACATTAGATGGCATCCGGCATTTTGTGTCCAGCCTTGGTGTAAACCAGCATCTGCAGTTCCTTCCTACATATAAAATAAGAGGCATAGATTAAGGTCTATCGAGTCATCGAGTGTACAGCATGGAAACAGACCCTGCGGCCTAACTTGCCCGTACCGACCAAGATGCCTCATCTACACTAGTCACACCTTTGCACGTTAGGCCCATATCCCTCTAAACCTTTCCTATCTATGTACCTGTCCAAAGAATGTATTTTTCCCCAAGGTAGAGGTATCAAAATTAAGAGGGCAAAGGTTTAAAATGAGAGGAATTAATTTTAATGGGGATTTGAGGGGATGTGGCTTTTTACACACCATGGCTGTTAACTGCAATGCACTGCCAAAGGATCTAGTGAAATGAGATACAATTACTATATTTAGGAGCCATTTCGACAAAAGTTTGAATAGGCAAAGAGTATAAAGATACGGATCTAATCGTGGAAAATAGGATTTGTGTACGTGAGCAAAAGATTGGCATGGACATAGTGGGCGTGAAGGGCAGCATAGACATGGTGGGCCGAAGGGTCTGTTTCTGTGCTGTACACCTCCATGATACTGTGACTGTTTTAAAAAAATAAATATGATGGCCCTAGAGAAAAATAAACCCGAGCGATGAAGGTATTTGAGGAAGGGTCCAGACCTGAAACATCACCTACCCACGTTCTCCAGAAATGCTGCCCGACCCGCTGAGTTGCACAGCCGTTTGTGTTTCCTTTTGTAAACCAGCATCTGCTTGTTTGCTTGATTCTAAGGTGTCCGTTGTTGTTTGTCAATTTAATGTTGAGAAACATCGTTAGAAGAGTGGGAGACTCTCTCCACGTGTGATTTAGTGAGAAATACAGGTCCACCAGCCGATTTTCCAGCACCCTTGGTTCCAGGGCCTTTCTGGATTATCCGATTTGCCGGACCAACCGAGGTCACGGTCTCCGAGAGGAGTCCAACGGTACCGGAACGGTCGGCTTAGGCCGCCGGAGGGGGGTGGCGGGGGGTCGTGATGCCAGCCCGCAAAGTCAGCATCAGAAGTCGGCTATGGGAACGGATCTGCCGGCTTCAGCCATGCCGGAGTTCCAGAGCCCCAGCCGCAGGGGGCAAATTCAACCCACCGATCTGCCGCGGACTTCCCCATGAAGTAGCGATCGGCTGCCACACCCAGCCCGGGTGCCACATTTTTAGCGGGACTTCGGAGGGGGGGGGGGGGGGGGGGGGATACCAAGTGTATTCTTGTCATTTTGTCCGGATCAAAGGAGGCATCGGACTACCAGTTGCTGGAAAATTGGTGGTGGACCTGTAAATGTTAAAGAAAGTAGTTGCAGATGTGTTGCCTACAATGACTTTAACTTTGTCACCTTGCTGATTAGAATGAATTTCGGGATTACCCACCGCTGTTACGTCAGGCAGTGTCACTGGCTCGCAGGGTTCAGGACCCACTGGTCGAGTTTGCTCAAGTCTGCAGCTCTGATGATGACATTATTTGTCTCAAATTGCACCCCTTGCAGGTAATTGTGTTATTTCAAAATTCTGAGAAATTAGTTTGCTTGCCTTTTTATCCCAGCTGTAACAATTTGAGGGAGTAAGTCTATAATTTTGTTCTGTCGTGTACAATGGGTGATCACTTGCATTCAGACTGCCGCATAAATCGTAACAAGAAAATGCCATTTTCTAAATGTTAGTTTCTAATAGCAATCTAATCTTGTCTGTAATGTTTAATGGAGTAGAATCAACTTTTCCTCCCTCATTATACAGTAAGATAAATACTGTCTGAATCTCTCTCCACGCCTCCTCCTTTCCCCTCCCTTCCCCCCCTCCTCTTCTATCTTCTATCTATCTCACTTTTGCTCTCATTCAAACCGAATTAAGAGATTGATATTTTCCTGCACCCTCTCCCAGGAACAAGTTATAAAAGAAGAATTACTGGGTGCGCTTTACTGTGAATTCATTAACCGAGTGAATGAAGTGGGTGTGGATGTAAACAGAGCGATAACACATCCACACACTCAAGCACTGGTTCAATATGTTTGTGGTCTGGGGCCACGTAAAGGATCGCACCTGCAGAAGGTAAGAAAAGAAATTCAACGCTGTTCACTAAGAAAGTTAGAGAGCAACGTTCCTTAAGTAAGGAGATGAGGAAGAATCCCTTCAGTCCGAGGGTGGTGAATCTGTGGATTTCATTGCCACGGAAGCCTGTCGAGGCCACGTCAATGGATATTTTTAAAGCCGAGATAGATAGATTATTGATTAGTACGGGTGTCAGGGTTTATGGGGAAAGGTCAAGAGAATGGGGTTGAGAGGGAAAGGTATCAGTCACGATTGAATGGCGAAGTAGACTTGATGGGCCAAATGGCATAACTCGGCTAATATCATTTATGAACATGAAACAGAAGATAATAAGATAATAATTCAACTCAAGCGAATAAGATCATAAGGTGGACAAAAATGCTGGAGGAACTCAGCGGGTGAGGCAGATCTATGGAGAGAAGGAATAGGCGACGTTTCGCTTTACTGGGATGTGTCTTGCAAAAAGATTATTTACAGTGTATAGGTACGTGATAAGGGAATAACATTTAGTGCAAGGGAATGCCAGCAAAGTCTGATCAACGATAGTCTGAGGGTCACCAATGAGGTAGACTGTAGTTCAGGGCTGCTCTCTGGTTGTGGTAGGATGGTTCAGTTGCCTGATACTAAATATGAAACATAGAAACATAGAAATTAGGTGCAGGAGTAGGCCATTCGGCCCTTCGAGCCTGCACCGCCATTCAATATGATCATGGCTGATCATCCAACTCAGTATCCCGTACCTGCCTTCTCTCCATACCCCCTGATCCCCTTAGCCACAAGCGCCACATCTAACTCCCTCTTAAATATAGCCAATGAACTGGCCTCTACTACCCTCTGTGACAGAGAGTTCCAGAGATTCACCACTCTCTGTGTGAAAAAAGTTCTTCTCATCTCGGATTTAAAGGATTTCCCCCTTATCCTTAAGCTGTGACCCCTTGTCCTGGACTTCCCCAACATCGGGAACAATCTTCCTGCATCTAGACTGTCCAACCCCTTAAGAATTTTGTAAGTTTCTATAAGAAACTTACAAAATAGTAGTTGCCCTGTAGCGTAAGTACATGTGTAGTTTAAATACTACTTTGGCATTGCTTTTGGTTTTCTTGGTTGAGCGCTTACCCTGGCGCCTACCATAATTCAACTTTTGTGTATCGATCACACTAACAGGTGTTAAATTTGTGTCGCAGATCCTCAAACAGAATAACACTCGCTTGGAGAATAGGACCCAGCTCGTCACCATGTGCCACATGGGTCCAAAGGTCTTCATCAATTGTGCGGGATTTATTAAAATAGATACGGCGTCTTTAGGGGACAGGTTAGTCTTAATTATATTAATGTACTCTTTCTGAAACACTATTAATCACATCTACGTTTTTCAAAGAATTTGAAAAGCACCTTTATCTACACTAGTCCCGCCTCATAGAGTCGTACAGCGTGGAATCAGGCGCTTTGGCCCAACTTGCCCGCACAGTCCAACATGCCCCATCTACACAGGGTGGAAACAGACCCTTTGCCCCAACTTGCACACGCCGACCAACATATCCCTACACTTGTCCCACCTGCCTGTGTTGGCCCATATCTCCCCTCTAAACCTGTCCTATCCATGTACCTATCTAAATGCTACTTAAACGTAGCGATAGTACCTGACTCCGGCAGCTCGTCCCATACATCCACCACCCTTTGTGTAAAAAATGTTACCCCTCAAGTTCCCATTAAATCTTTCCCCTTTCACCTTAAAACGTTGTCCGCTGGTTCTCGATTGCCATACTCTGGGCAAGAGACTGTGCGTTTACCTGATCTATTCCTCTCATGATTTTGTACACCTCTATAGTATTACCTCACATCCTCCTGAGCTCCAAGAAATAAAGTCTATACCATAGTTTTGGCCGGTTTCTGTTCTTATGACTTACGAACTAATGAAGGTGGGTGGAGCCTGGAGTAAACCCACACGGTCACAGGGAGAACGCACAATCTCCGTACATAGCATGGATGGAAGAAAGAAAAATGTAATTTGATAGATAACGTTGATCAGGAAGTAACGCTGAGCTGTTTGAATCTGTAGTACTGATTCCTACATTGAGGTCCTGGACGGATCAAGAGTTCATCCTGAGACGTACGAATGGGCCAGGAAAATGGCGGTGGACGCTCTGGAATACGATGAATCGGCAGAGGATGCCAACCCCGCTGGGGCGCTGGAAGAAATTCTGGAAAACCCTGAGCGACTAAAAGATCTCGACCTTGACGCATTTGCGGAAGAGCTGGAAAGGCAGGTTAGTATTTCCCGCTGCGGCGTTTGAACTGAGATTCATTTGGCAGAAACAGTTGAACATCGTCTGCTTTGATCTGTAATTTTCACACCATGCCCTCCAGTATCTCTCGTCTTCAGCTCCCCTGACTTTTAGTCTGAAGAAGGGTCTCGACCCAATACATCACCCATTCCTTCTCTCCAGCGATGTTGCCTGTCTTGCTGAGATACTCTAGCATTATGTGTCTATCTATCTATCTTCAAAGGTTTCAAATTTGCTGTGTTGCTTTGTGATTGATGCACTGTGTTAAAATATTTATCAACGCATCTGATTTTACCAGAAAGAAAGTTTTACATTTAACTCCTTTTTGTACATGAATAGTATAATTTAGAATGAAATTTGTTTTCCCTTATCATGTATCTATACACTGTAAATGGCTATATTGTAATCATGTTTTATGTTTCTGCTGACTGGTTGGCACGCAACAAAGCTTTACATGGTGCATCAATACTCTACTAAACAAGTTTGGCACATTAGTAATTCCCTATTTTCATTAGTTTTACAGTACCAGTACTAGATCTCGTTCGTGTTTGATAGGATATATTTTCTAAGTTCCTTTGTGAAGAGACTGTTAGGAAGGGTTTGCAGATTAATTGGCTTCAGTAAAATTGTAAATTGGCCCTGGTTGTAGTTTGTGGGGTGATTTCAGGTCGGCCGATTGGCCAGTTTCCACACTGTATCTCTAAAGACTAAATACATAAGCATTCCTTCCAGGGCGTGCCAATTAGTGAATAGAAAAATTAAATTTCAGTGTCTGATTTATCCTGGTGTAATCTGTCTAATTTAACCATTTATAAGTGATAGGAGCAGAATTAGGCCATTCGACCCATCAAGTCTACTTTGCCATTCAATCATGGCTGATCTGTCTCTCCCTCCTAACTCC
This sequence comes from Leucoraja erinaceus, assembly GCF_028641065.1. Lineage (NCBI taxonomy): Eukaryota > Metazoa > Chordata > Chondrichthyes > Rajiformes > Rajidae > Leucoraja > Leucoraja erinaceus. The sequence goes on from NC_073404.1 coordinate 28,565,202, forward strand.
ATTCTCCTGCCTTCTCCCGATAACCCCCGACACCCGTACTAATCATGGAATTGTACATGGAAATGCAGGGAATAGAGGGATATGGATCATGTACAGGCGGATGAGATCAGTTTAACTTGGCACCATGTTCGGCACAAACATTGCGAGCCAAAAACATTGTGGGTTCCGAAGCCATGACTGTACTACGTTCTTTAATTCACGCTTTTGAATGATTAATTTAACAGGGCTATGGTAACAAAGGCATCACACTGTATGACATTCGAGCCGAGCTGAGCTGCAGATACAAGGATTTGCGTATACCTTGCCGTGCACCAAACTCTGAGGAGATCTTTAACATGCTCACAAAGGAAACTCCAGAGACATTCTACATTGGTGAGGTCTTCTTCGCTACTACCACCAATAGAAACATATTCTCAAGCATTCTCTTAATTCTCAATGCCTGTGTTTTTAACATTTGTTTTTTGTTTTGATTTTTAACTGTTTTAGGTAAATTAATAACGTGCAACGTGACAGGAATTGCTCACAGGAGGCCTCAGGGTGAGAGTTATGATCAGGCCATCAGGAATGATGAAACCGGCCTTTGGCAGTGTCCTTTCTGCCAGCAAGACAACTTTCCGGAGCTTAGCGAGGTATAACCTTTTAATATCTTGGACAGGTGCTTTATGATGCAGTGTTTGTGGAGTCCTACAGTACAAAAACTGATCCACCGGCCCAGCCCGTCCATGCCGATCAAGATGCCCCATCTAAGATGGTCTTGTTGAGCCCATATTCCTCTAACCCCTTCCTATCCATGCTCATAACTTATAGGAGCAGAATTGGGCCATTCGGCCCGTCAAGTCAACTCCACCATTCAATCATGGCTGGTCTGCCCTCCCTCCAAACCCCATTCTCCATCCTTCTCGAGAGAGAGATCAGCCATGATTGAATGGCAAAGCAGACGATGGCCAAATTCTGCTCCTATCGATTATGAACATGAAGAAAATGGTTTGATCATTGTCATTTTTGAAGGACCTTGCTATGCACAAATTGCCTGCCATAAGGTCATGTGATAGGCACAGAATTAGGCCATTCGGCCCATCGTCTACTCTGCATTTAATCATAGCTGAACTATCTTTCCCTCCTGACCCCATTCTCCTGCTTTCTCCACATAACCCCAGACACCTGTACTAATCAACAATCTATATCCTGCCTTGCTGATGTCTTCCAATGTCACATGTTTCCTCCAAAAGTGTGACTGTATTTCAGATATATTTCAATGGCTATAAAACATGTTGGGCCATGTTCTAACCAGGAAAGGCAGTTCTGTGTCTCTGCCTGTCTGCTCAAATCATTATTTACAGTATTTAAAAAATTAAAAAAGTAAGAAAGGGGTGGGATAGCTTTTCCCGTCAGGTATTACCCCATTTTGGCAGTGGGAACTTCCAGAAATTCCCGTGGGAATTTTCTTCCCTCGGCATAAAATAACACTACCTCACCCACAAAATAAGAACCATTGATTGTCATGTAGGTCTTAACTCCAACTTTTAACTAACACAGTCGCAATATTCATAAGTTCTAGGAGCAGATTAAGGCCATTCGACCCATCAAGTCTACTCCGTCATTCAAGTATGGCTGATCTAACTTTCCCTCTCAACTCCAATCCCCCCTGCCTTCGCCCTATAACCCCTGACACCCATACTAATCAAAAAAATTGTAGGAAAGAACAGCATGATGCTGGTTTAAAATGAAGGTAGACACAAAATGCTGCAGCATCCCTGGGGAGAAGGAATGGGTGACGTTTCGGGTCGAGACCCTTCTTCAGACTGAAGTCTGTCTGACATGCAGTGACTGCAGCATTTTGTGTCCACATAATCAAAGATTTGTCAACCTCTGCCTTAAAAATATCCATTGATGGCCTCCAATGCCATCTGCAGAATGAATTCCACAGATTCACCACCCTCTGACTAAAGGAATTCCTTCTCATCTCCTTTCTAAAGGTACGTCCTTTTATTCTGAGGTTGTGTACTCTGGTCCTAGACTCTCCGTGAGTGAATAATATCTGTTTCTGTGGTAATCAAGTAATTGTTTTTTTGAAGAACTAGAATAGCACATCATTAGAAATGTTGGTAAAAAGTTCCCAGAGGAATTCAAGGAGTTCAAGGAGCTCAGAATGTTTCCCTTTCCAAATTTCCAGGATCCCACCTGGGACTTTTGCAGTTGTTCCCTTTCAGTGGAATCAATAGAAGAGTGTTATCTCCCCTGTTGCCACACAGAAATCTCTGGTAGATGTTTAACCTGGCCATTGGGAAATTAGCTCCCCTTCCCAGAATAAACGTGAATGGATTGATTGATTCTTTATTATCGCATGCGAGATGTCACAGTGAAAAATCTTTGTTTTGAGCACCACACACTAGGGATAATTTACAATTTTGCCAAGCCAGTTAACCTACAAACCTGTACGTCTTAGGAGTGTGGGAGGAAACCGGAGCACCCAGAGAAAGCCCACACAGGTCACGGGGAGAACGTACAAATTCTGTACGGACAGTGCCCGTAGTCAGGATCGAACCCGGGTCTCTGGCGCTGTTAGGCAGCAACTCTCCCCGCTGCACCACCCCAAAGCATGTGATTTTTTTAAATTTTCTATTTGGTTTTCATTTTCACCAAATGTTCCCCTTTTTCCGTCCCCAGGTGTGGAATCATTTTGACAGCGGTGCGTGTCCTGGTCAGGCTATCGGGGTGAAAACCAGGCTGGACAACAACGTCGCAGGTTTTATCCCGACAAAATTCCTGAGTGACAAGAATGTGAAACACCCCGAAGAAAGGGTCAAGGTAGAGACCGTTTTATTGCAAACCGGATGCAGCTGTTGATCGACGGCTAACGGGGGAGGTTGCTAACAATTGACCGCTGCTTCCCTCCGTAGATTGGCATGACTGTACATTGCCGAATGATGAAGATCGACATTGAGAAGTTCAGTGTGGACCTCACGTGCCGATCGTCGGATCTGATGGATAAGAACAACGAGTGGAAGTTGCCCAAGGACACCTATTACGATTTTGACTCTGAAGCGGGAGATCAAAAGGTCGCAGACGACGCAAAGAAAAAGCAGCAGCGCACAAGTATGTCACAGAAACATAGACAATGTCCCGGTCACGGTGGCTCAGCAGTAGAGTCGCTGCCCGACAGCGAATGCAGCGCCGGAGACCCAGGTTCGATCCCGACTACGGGTGCTGTCTGTACGGGGTTTGTGCGTTCTCCCCGTGACCTGCGTGGGCTTTCTCCGAGATCTTCGGTTTCCTCCCACACTCCAAAGTCATACAGGTTTGTAGGTTAATTGGCTTGGTATAAATGTATAAAAATAAAAAAAATGTCCCTAGTGGATGCAGGAAAGTGTTAATGTGTGGGGATCGCCGGTCAGAACAGACCTGGTGGGCTGAAGGGCCTGTTTCTGCAAAACTAAACTAGAAAAATAGGTGCAGGAGTAGGCCACGCCGACCAGCCAACCCCGCACATTAACACTATCCTACACCCGCTAGGGACAATTTTTACATTTAAGCCAAGCCAATTAACCCTACAAACCTGTACGTCTTTGGAGTGTGGGAGGAAACCGAAGATCTTGGAGAAAACCCACGCAGATCACAAGGAGAAAGTACAAACTCCATGCAGACAGGATCCTGACCCGTAGTCAGGATCGAACCTGGGTCTCTGGCGCCGTGAGACAGTAGCTCTACCTCTACGTCACCATGCCGCACCTTATTTCTTAAAACATTAGAAAATTATAGCTGTTTTCTTTGAAGTGAAGAGTCTTTTGTTACTCAAAACAATTGTGCTTAATAATGAGTTTGAGAAGGAACTGCAGATGCTGGAAAATCCCAGGTACACAAAAATGCTGGAGAAACTCAGCGGGTGCAGCAGCATCTATGGAGCGAAGGAAATGGGCAACGTTTAAGGAAATAGGCAACGTTTGGGGCCAGAACCCAAGGCAGGAAATATGCAACGTTTAAGGAAATAGGCAATGTTTCGGACCGAAACCCAAGGCAGGAAATATGCAACGTTTAAGGAAATAGGCAACGTTTTGGGCCGAAACCCAAGGCAGGAAATATGCAACGTTTAAGGAAATAGGCAATGTTTCGGACCGAAACCCAAGGCAGGAAATATGCAACGTTTAAGGAAATAGGCAACGTTTTGGGCCGAAACCCAAGGCAGGAAATAGGCAACGTTTAAGGAAATAGGCAACGTTTTGTGCCGAAACCCAAGGCAGGAAATATGCAACGTTTAAGGAAATAGGCAACGTTTCGGGCCGAAACCCAAGGGGTTTCGGCCCGAAACGTTGCCTATTTCCTTCGCTCCATAGATGCTGCTGCACCCGCTGAGTTTCTCCAGCATTTTTGTCTACCTGTGCTGAATAATGACTTATTTCTCTCACTTGCTCTCTCTCCCTCCAGCCTACATCAAGCGGGTAATTGTGCACCCGTCATTCCACAATATCAACTTCAAGCAGGCGGAGAAGATGATGGAGACCATGGATCAGGGCGACGTCATCATCAGGCCCAGCAGCAAAGGGGCAAACCACCTGACCGTCACCTGGAAAGTGAGTGACGGCATCTACCAACATATTGACGTGAGAGAAGAAGGCAAGGAAAATGCCTTCAGTTTGGGACAGTCTCTGTTGATTAACAACGAGGTAAGAAAAATGTCATTTATTTCAGACTATGCACACATTTTTATCAACTTAACTCTTTGTGGGATGTCTTCTGTTCGTGGGTCATGCCCCACAGTGTGGCTAAAATGTCGCTTTGGCCGTTACTGCTTCCTTCAACTTTTGTAGGCGATTATTTCAAACATATACTTTCAATCTTCAAATCCTACTTGTCCATGTTCAAATCTACTGTTTTCAAGATGGAGTTAGATTTAGCTCTTAGGGCGAAGGGAATCAAGGGATATGGGGGAAAAAGCAGGGAAGGGGTATTGATTTTAGATGATCAGCCATGATCTATTGAATGGAGGCGTTGACGAAGGGCTGAATGGCCTACTCCTGCACCTATTTTCTATGTTTATTTGTTAATTCATTATTCATGTTCAAACTAGTGGACACTAGTGAACGTTCTCCACGTTCAAATCTCCTTAATGCATTATCCATGTTCAAATCTGCTTATAGTCACATTAGTCATGTTTGAATCTACATGCCATCCTATTATCCATATTCACATCCACTAGTGTACACATTATCCGTGGTTGGCGTATGTTAGCGTATTTTCCATGTTCAAATCTACGTGGACAGATTTTGCACGTTCAAATCTACTTGTTAACGTATTATCTCTGTTCAGTTTTACTTGCCACATTCTCCATGTTTAAATTTACCAGTAGACACATTCTCCACGTTTTGATCAACTAGAGCACACATTATGTTCAAATCTACTTGTTGTTGCATTATTCATTATTCATCTTCAAATCTACGTGAAAACACATTATGCATCTTCAAATCTACATCATCCATGTTCATATCTACTTGTCCACACATTTTCCACTTCAGATCAAATATGGTTCAATGTGTTTAATTAATCCTTAATTCAGGTTGTCATTTCTGCAATGATTCTGCAGGTATTTACAATTAATGTACATTGATGTGATATATTAATTTGTTGACTTGACTTATTAATTTGTTTGTTTTTATTGATATTAAAAGCTTGATTTGCATTATTATCCAGGAATTTGAAGACCTCGATGAAATTACGGCTCGTTTTGTGCAGCCAATGGCATCTTTTGCTCGTGACTTGATCTATCATAAATATTACCATGATTGCAATGGTGGAGACCGCAAGGTACTAGTATAGAAGCTAAATGTGGCCGGCTCGGTATCAGTTACCTCATGAACAGTTTGAATGGAAGGTAGAGACGAAATGCTGGAGTAACTCGGGAGAGAAGAAATCCCGAGATGTTGCCTGTCCCGCTGAGTTACTCCGCGATTTTGTGTCTACCTTCGATTTGCCTGCTCACCCTCTCCCGAAAGCTCAGGCCCTTGAATCCTGGCAACATCTTCGTAAATGCTGAATCATTCAATCAAAAAGTGACTGCCATTGCTTTACCAGTGAAGTCGGGGCCTGGGATTTGATAGAGACACTTGGATCACATTTAATGCACATGTTGAACAGCCCTTTTGTAACAGACAATATTGGTTGCGTTTGCAGCGGGAGTGAAACAACATTTTTCCAGTGTCAGCCTTTAGACATGCTCCATTATGCTGAGAGAATGGAGTGGCTGGGCTTGTACACTCTGGAGTTTAGAAGGATGAGTGGGGATCTTATTGAAACATATAAGATTATTAAGGGTTTGGACACGCTAGAGGCAGGAAAAATGTTCCCGGTGCTGGGGGAGTCCAGAACCAGGGGCCGCCGTTTAAGAATAAGGGGTAAGCCATTTAGTACGGAGACGAGGAAACACTTTTTCGCACAGAGAGTTGTGAGTGTGTGGAATTCTCTGCCTCAGAGGGCGGTGGAGGCCGGTTATCTGGATACTTGTATTTGTGCGATGACATTAAAGTTGAATTGAATTGAACTTTCAAGAGAGAGCTAGATAGGGCTCTTAAAGAGTCAGGGGATATGGGGAGAAGGCAGGAACGGGGTACTGATTGGGGATGATCAACCATGATCACATTGAATGGCGGTGCTGGCTCGAAGGGCCGAATGGCCTACTCCTGCACCGATTGTCTATTGTCTATTGACATTGGGGAAGATCCAGTCGGCATTCTCACTGACAACTGTAGTTATCCACCGGCCAAGATCAATTTGTTGTTCTGTTGTGGCCTGTCCTGCACCTTTGTTTTCAGTGTGACCCCAAGGTAAATATTAAATGTAACGTTGTTATTCTTTCTAGAAAATGGAAGAGCTCCTCACAAAATCCAAAAGGGAAAAGCCTTCTTTTATTCCCTATTATGTGGCCGCATCAAAGGAACTGCCGGGAAAGTTTTTGTTAGGCTACCAACCCCGAGCCAAACCAAGGTCAGTGTCTCCAAAATGTCAGAATGTTCAGTAGATAGACCTCGGTAATTATTAGCACCCTGGCTAACCCAAATGGAAATGTCACCTTTAATAAGCTTGTGATTACTTCTTTGCATGGGTACTATGTTACCCTTAATTATGGAGATAATTCTGATTATGGCAAAAATGGCACAATGGAAAATAATTAAAGCCAGTCTGTTGCTCATGGTGTAGGAGATTGAATAACAATGTTTCTGGGCATTACAGTTTTGCAGCTAGTCGAATTGCTGCCCCACCACGTCAGAGACCCAGGTTCAATCCTGACTGCGGGTGCTGTCTGTGTGTGACGTTTGCACATTCTCCCTGTGACCGCGTAGGTCACATTCTCCAACATCCCAAAGATGCGCAGAATTGTAGGTTAATTGGCCTCTGTAAAATTCCCCTTAGTGCGTAGGGAGTGGATGCGAAAGTGGAATAACATAGAACGAGTGACTAACAATCTGCATGGACTCAATGGGCCGCAGGGCCTGTTTCTGTGCTATATCTATATTCTATGCTATGCTGTGCACTGTGGCGCAGCGGTAGAGTTGATTCTTGCAGCGCCAGAGACCTGGGTTCAATCCCGACTACGGGTGCTCTCTGTACAGTCGGTACGCTCTCCCCGTGACCTGCGTGGGTTTTCTCCGAGATCTTCGGTTTCCTCCCACACTCAAGTTGTACATGTTTGTAGGTTAACTGGCTTGGGTTTGTATACTTGGTATAAGTGTAAATTGGCTCGTGTATGTAGGATAGTATTAGTGTATGGGGATCGCTGGTCGGCGCAGACTCAGTGGGCCGAAGGGCCTGTTTCTGTGCTGTATCTAAACTAAAGGCTTAATTCGTAAAATCATATGAATCGATCTTTTTCATCATAATACCACAATTTTGGACTATTTGGGCAATAAAGTATAAATTGATGGGTGCGAATTTTAAGAAGCATTTACACCTCGACACTGCTTTTGAAGATGGTATTCTGTATGGTTCAAGGTTAGGATGTAAGGTGACTGTCTATAGAGAGGTGAAAAATGTTTAATCGAGTTGCAGCATATTTTATAGGGAGGATATATTATCTAAAGTAATTGTGCATAAAATATCTGTGGAAGTGGCAATAATCATCTACCAAAATAATTTTCAGCACAACACCATTTTGTCTTGCAGGGTGGAGTTTGTTACTGTCACCCCAGAAGGGTATCGGTACAGAGGGCAGGTGTTCTCATCTGTGAATGGTTTGTTCAGGTGGTTTAAAGACCATTTCCAGGACCCAGTGCCAGGTAGGACTTGCCTAAACACTGATGTCAACGAGATTAGTTTGTGGGTAAAACACTGTAGCTCGGGACCTGAGTCCTGGTGACATCCTCGTAAATCTTCTCTCATTCTTTCCGGCTTAAAGACATCCTCCTTACAGCAGGGTGACCGAAACAGAACATAATGTGGCTTCACCAGCATCTCGTGCAGCTGACAAAGGACATTTATTGTCACGTACACCAATTGGTGTAGTGAAATTTGAGTTGCCATTTGCAGCGCACCAATAGAAATCAAACACAACATTAAAGAATTTGACATTAAACATAAAAACATCCCCCCCCCCACACACAATGGTCCCCACTGTGAGGGAAGGCAGCAAAGTCCAGTCCCCTTCCTCTTGTTCATAGAAACATAGAAACATAGAAAGTAGGTGCGAGAGCAGACCACCAGGTCCATCGAGCCCGCACCGCCATTCGCTCATGGCTGAACACTAAACAGACACACTTACCCACAAACAGTAGACACAAGACACAGAACACAAGACACTACCCTCCCCTTTATACCGCTATCACCCCTCTCCACCCCAAGAACCTCGTGATCTCCTGGGGGAGGCAAAAAACCGGATAAAAACCCAGGTCCAATTCGGGGAAAAAATCCGGGAAATTCCTCTCCGACCCCAATCTAGGCGATCGACACTTGTCCAGGAGATCACTCGGGTCTTACTATACTAACCATACCTAGGTCCATATCCCTGCCCTCTCCCCGTAGCCCCTTATCCCCTTGGCAGCTAAAAAACCATCTATTTTAGTCTTAAATATATTTAAAGTTTTTGCTTCCACTGCTCCCTGGGGCAGTGAATTCCATAAATTAACCACCCTCTGGGTGAAGAAGTTCTTCCTCATCTCAGTTTTAAAAGAGCCCCCCTTTATTCTGCAACTATGTCCCCTAGTTCTAGTTTCCCCGATCATTGGGAACATCCTCGGTGCATCCACCCGATCAAGGCCCCTCACGATCTTATATGTTTCAATGAGATCGCCTCTCATTCTTCTAAACTCCAAAGAGTAGAGTTCCAGCCTACTTAACCTTTCCTCATATGTCAATCCCCTCATTGCAGGAATTAATCTTGTAAACCTTCGCTGCACTGCCTCCAGGGCTAGTACATCCTTTCTTAAGTATGGACCCCAGAACTGTACACAGTATTCCAAATGTGGTCTCACTAATACTGTGTACAGCTGCAGCAAGACCTCCGTGTTTTTATACTCAATCCCCCTAGCAATAAAGGCCAAAACTCCATTGGCCTTCCTGATTGCTTGCTGCACCTGCATACTAACTTTCAGTGATTCATGTACTAATACCCCTAGATCCCTTTGCGTTGCATTACAACGCAGCTCCTCCTCATTTAGAAAATAACTTGCCCTATCATTTTTTTTCCCCAAAGTGAATGACTTCACATTTATTAGTATTAAATTTCATCTGCCAAGTTGTTGCCCACTCACCTAGCTTATCTATATCCTTTTGCAGACTCTTCCTATCCTCCTCATCCCCTACTTTTCCTCCCATTTTTGTATCGTCCGCAAATTTTGATATATTACACTTGGTTCCCTCCTCCAAATCATTTATATAAATTGTGAACAACTGGGGTCCCAGCACCGACCCTTGCGGAACCCCGCTAGTTACTGGTTGCCATCCCGAGTATGAACCATTTATCCCCACTCTGCTTCCTATTTGTTAGCCAATCCTCTACCCATGCTAATATATTACCCCCAATCCCATAATTTTTTATTTTTAGCAATAGTCTCTTATGTGGCACCTTGTCAAAAGCCTTTTGGAAGTCCAAGTATACCACATCCACCGGTTCCCCTTTATCCACCCGGGTTGTTACTTCCTCAAAGAATTCGAGCAGATTCGTTAAACAGGACTTCCCCTTCACAAAACCATGCTGGTTCTGTCCGATGAAGTCATGTTTATCCAAGTGCCCCGTTAGTGTTTCTTTAATAATTGTCTCTAACATTTTACCCACCACCGATGTTAGACTAACCGGTCTATAGTTACCCGCCTTCTGTTTACTTCCTTTTTTAAATATAGGTGTTACATTGGCCATTTTCCAATCCACTGGGACCGTTCCTGCCTCCAGGGAGTTTTGGAAAATTATCACCAATGCATCCACAATCCCCACCGCTATCTCCCTCAAGACCCTTGGATGTAATCCATCAGGCCCAGGGGATTTATCCTCCTTCAGTCTCATTAATTTCCCTAATACCACCTCCTTGGTGATCTTAATAGTATTTAGCTCCTCCATTCCTACCGCCCCCTGTTTATCCAGCGTTGGAATATTTTTTGTGTCTTCTATGGTGAAGACTGATACAAAATACTCGTTTAATGCCTTTGCCATTTCCATGTTCCCCACCAACAACTCTCCAGTCTCACCCTCCAATGGACCAACGTTCACCTTAGCCACCCTTTTTCTTTTTTATATAGCTATATAAAAACTCTTACTATTAGTTTTTATGTTGTTCGCTAAATTCCTTTCATAGTCTATTTTCCCCGTCTTAATTAATCTCTTAGTTATTTTTTGCTGACCTTTAAATGCTTCCCAATCCTCTACCCTCCCACTATCTCTGGCTACCTTATATGCCCTTGCCTTCAGCCGAATACTATCCTTTATAGTTTTACTGAGCCATGGCTGACTGTTCTTACCCTTACCCCTTTTTTTCTTCATAGGAATAAATTTTTCTTGAAGGTTATACAGTATACCCTTAAACGTACACCACTGCTCATGTACCGTTTTATTCTTGAGTCTGCTATCCCAGTCAACTTTGATCAGCTCAGTCCTCATACCTTCATAATCCCCCTTATTTAGACTAAGCACCCTAGCCTGAGTTTCAACCTGCTCCCCTTCTATTTGAATATGGAATTCGACCATATTGTGGTCACTTGTTCCCAACGAGTCCCTAACTATGACATTTTTAATTAATCCTGCTTCATTACACAGGACCAGATCCAAGATTGCCTCCCCCCTTGTCGGTTCTGTGACATACTGTTCTAGGAACCCGTCTCTAATACTTTCTATAAACTCTTCCTCTAGTCTACCCTTCCCAGTTTGGTTTGCCCAATTAATATGAAAATTGAAGTCCCCCATGATTACAGCAGTTCCCTTTTTACATGCGTCAACTATTTGCAGATTTATGTTCTGACTAACAGCGTCACAGCTATTTGGAGGTCTATAAATTACACCCACTAGTGTTTTTTTCCCCTTATTATTCTCTATCTGTACCCAAGCTGTTTCACTATCCTGATCCTTCAACGCAATATCCTTCCTCTCTATTGCCGTTATTCCCTCCCTTATTAAAAGGGCCACCCCTCCTCCCTTTCTTTCCTGTCTATCTTTCCTAATTGTCGAGTACCCCTCTATATTTAACTCCCAATCCTGATCCCCTTGCAGCCATGTCTCCGTAATGGCCACGATATCATAACTATATATACTTAATTGCACCGTTAATTCATTTATCTTATTACGAATACTCCGTGCATTTAGATAAAGCACTTTCAGATGATTTTTACTACCCTTCCTTTCCGTTTTTGCCCCTTTTACATCTAAAGCTTTCTCTGATGCTCGTCCTCTGCTGCACAGCATCCCAACTTCTATACTCAATAATGGACACAAAATGCTGGAGAAACTCAGCGGGACAGGCAGCATCTCCGGAGACAGGAATTCTATACTCGATACCTTGAGTGACGAAGGCCAATGCACCAAAGCCCCTCTTTACCAGCCCATCCACCTGTGGCAACACTTTCAGGGAGATTTAATCGAGCTCATTTTTTAAAATGTTTGGTCATTTTAATTTTATTAAAAGTTACAAATAATTTTTAATGATGTGAATGTCAAAGAGAGAGAAGGCACACAATAATATTTATTTTATCACCGCATACATTCCTGCTTGATTTTGTTTTTAATAGTTAAGATTGTATTAACATTTCTTCTAGGTATAACACCTTCAAGTACAAGCAGATCTAGTAGAACTCCTGCCTCAATGGATGCAACACCAGCTAATATTAATTTGGCAGGTACGTACATGAAATTACTTGATTTTCTTGTGTTAACGGTATTCGTTAGCTTGTATTCTATGCTAACCTTGCTAAGTACTTAAGGGGCTGTCCCACTGTACAAGCTAATTCAAGAGTTCTCCCGAGTTTCCCCTAATTCGAACTCGGACAATTAGGGCAATAGTCGCACATAGGTACTCGGGGCTCTCGTGGACATTTGTCAACATGTTGAAAAATCTTCACGAGCTTACCGCGTTTCCCGAGGACCTGCCGTTTGCGTTACGAGCCGCTAAGAGATGGCCCGAGCTCTGACGTACCCGCTGCGTACATTCTACGAACGGGGGGGGGGGGGGGGGGGGGGGGGTGCTGCCACGAACAGCGACCATCAGAAGATGAGTTTGTTCGGTGAACTTTTGTAATTTTCTCGGCTCCAGATTAGTGGTGACTCTCTTGTGTGCTGCCTCGCTGAGGTCTGCTGTGCGGTTTCACCGGGTTGCTACCAAAACAAAGCATTTCACTGTACCTGGGTACACGTGCCAATAAAGTAACATTGAATCATTGGAGGTAGACAAAAAAATGCTGGAGGAACTCAGCAGGTGAGGCAGCATCTATGGAGGGAAGGAAATAGGCAACGTTTCGGGTCGAAACCCAAAGGGTTTCGACCTGAAACGTTGCCTATTTCCTTCTCTCCATAGATGCTGCCTCACCTGCTGAGTTTCTCCAGCATTTTTTGTCTACCTTGGATTTTCCAGCATCTGCTGTTTCTTCTTAAACATTGAATCATTGGATCCTTGTGGTAAATGATGCAAACGTTTTGTCTTCAATCTAGCACTTTTGAGACCAGCTAAACTTGTTTGTGCAACTTTCTGCTTTCTTGAGGTAGTTCTCATGCGTCACTGCATGAGCTAGTTCTCATGCTTCACAGAAACCTCAAATACATGTAAGTCTTTACAGGAATGAAGTAAAATAAACATAGTCGGCTGTCGACTGAAATGGGATGTGCAGGAATGAACTGCAGATGCAGACACACCTAAAACCCCTGTCCCACTGTACGAGTTCATTCCAAGAGCTCTCACGAGTTTAAAAAAAATCAAACTCGTGGTAAGCACGGAGAATGAACGTAGCGGGTTCGTCGGAGCTCGGGGACGTCTCTTAGCGGCTCGTAAACGCTAACGGCAGGTACTCGGGAAGACTCGCTAACGGCAGGCGAGCACGGGAAGACTCGTGAAGGCTTTTCAACATGTTGAAAAATGTCCACGAGAGCCCCGAGTACCGACGAGTGGCCATTAACGTAAATCTCCGAGTTCGAATCAGGGCAAAACTCGGGAGAACTCTTGGAATGAACTCATACCGTGGGACAGGGGCTATAAGTTAGACACCGAATGCTGGAGTGACTCAGTGGAGAGAAGGAGTGGGTGACGTTTCGTGTCGAGACTGGGATTTTGGCGTGAATCAATAGATAATCGACACGCATTGTCGTTCACAGAGTGAAAATTGTTTTCTCTTTACCTAGATCTTACCCGAGCAGTGAATGCTCTCCCACAGAACATGACCACGCAGATGTTTAACGCCATTGCCGCCGTTACCGGGCAGGGACAGAATCCAAACGCCACGCCGGCGCAGTGGGGATCCAGCCAGTACGGCTACGGAGGAGGCAGTGCCTACCACGTACGTCTGTCGCCGTCTCCGCTGGCATCTCTGACCAGCATAGCCCGTTCTCAACGTCGCCCATGTTCCCCCACTTCACCAGCGTGACACCAGATCCAACTTAACTATTCCCGCAAATAGACACAAAAAGCCAGACTGAACCCTCAAGCACGTATAAGTCTGTACATGAGTGAAGCACACCACATTTAGTCAGCAGTTACCTGCGCAAACATGAATGTTCTTATCAAAACATTTAAAGTCATATAGGAATAGTAGAATTAGGCCATTCGGCCTGTCAAGTCTACACCATTCAATCACAGCTGATCTATCTCTCCCTGCTAACCCCATTTTCCTGCCTTCTCCCGAGAGCAATCTCCATCATCAAAGACCCCTACCACCCATCTCATCACATATTCTCCATCCTGCCATCCGGGAAGAGCCACAGGAGCATTAGCTGCAAAACCAGCAGGATGCTCCTCAGCTTCTTCCCGCAGGCTATAAGACTGATAAACGGACTTTGCCCCCTGCCAAAGTATCGCGCACCAACCACCAACCTGGACACACTGCAGCAGAGCCGCTGTCGTGCCGCTGCCGATCGGAACGCCTGTTGATGTTTAGTAGAGAGTAGAGTGTTTAATTTGTTCATGATATATGTATTTTTATTTCTATTTATTTTTTTACTGCACACTGAATGGACACTGGTTGAGCAACGTTTTTTTGTTTCCTCTGGGTATGTGAATACTCAGGAAAATGACAATAAAGATATACTATACTATATAACCTCTGACACCTGCACTAATCAAGAATCTATCTACCTTGGCCTTAAAAGTATCCACTGACTTGGCCTTCACAGCCTTCTGTGGCAAAGAATTCCACAGATTCACCACCCTCTGACTAAAGAAATATCTCCCCATCTCCTTCCTAAAATGAACGTCCTTTCATTCTGAGGCTGTGACCTCTCGTTCTAGACTCTTCCCCCTTTCCAACAAGAGGCAGCTCGGTTTTAATGAGATGACTAATCATTCTCCAATGGAAGTCAAATTTACCTGGGACTGATGGAGCACGCTTTACTTCTCTTCCAGGTCTTTGCCACTCCTGCACAGCAGCCCGTGGCCACGCCACTGATGACGCCGAGTTACTCGTACACCACGCCCAGCCAGCAGCCCATCACCACGCCCCAGTACCAGGGCAGCAGCACGCCCCAGACCCCCGCCTCAACGCGACAACGCTCGCAGCCCAAGTGAGTATTTCTGCAGTGGTCATTGGCAGTACACTGATTCAGATTCAACTTTAATTGTCATTGTCAGTGTACAGTACAGAGACAACGAAATGCATTAAGACACTGAGATGGGACCATGCATAAAGGTCCCGAGAGCTTCAAGATCCAAGAGTGCCCAGTCGTCATATGTACCGGCAACTCAACTGGATTCTAACGTGCAGCAGCATCATTAACGCAGATGATACACCATTTATACATTCAATAAGTTAATAACCCACAATACTAGTGGAAAAAAACCTGTGCCCCTTAGTCCAATGAAAGATAGTCCTCAGATGTTAGCAGTTGAGGTTAGGTTTCAGTAATTTTCAGTGCAGAACAGGGCTCAACGGTAGAATAGCTGTCTTTGTAACTCAGCGGGTCAGGCAGCATCTGTGGAGGATGTGAATGGGCGAGGTTTCTGGTCGGGACCCATTCTGACTCTGGGGGTTGGTGCTTAAATGTGGTACACAAGACCGCTAACCTTTGTTGCCGTTGTTTCTCTGGCCCAGGACCTCCACTGCACACACTGCAGTTGACTGGGGCAAGATCGCTGAGCAGTGGCTGCAGGAGAAGGAGCAGGAGCGGAAAAAGCAGAAAGGCAAGATGACACCCAGACCGTCGCCCAGCCCCATGATCGAGGGCACCCCGATGTCCATCGCTGGCGATGCCACACCTTTACTGGACGAAATGGATCGATAGGGCAGGGCAAAACCAACCAATTGAACATTGATTCCCCCCCCCCCTCCCCCCCTCCCCTACAACCAAACACCCACCCACCCTCTCGCCCCCTCCGCTTGGATCTGTTACTGCCAGTGTTTCCTCAACACCCACTGCTACCAAGGACGGGCTCAAGGATTTCTGCTTCTAAGCTATAGATTGGTTATTCTCCGACACTTGTCCTTGACGCTCAGTATTGTCCGTTCAACGAGAAGCGTGAAACTTTCAGGGGGGGGGGGGAGAAATGACTGGAATGCCGCAACGATTAGGTCCTCGGTCTTGTGCGCGAGGCCGGACGTGTGCGTCAGGGTGATTATCCGTGTCCTATTGTGACTTGCACAGACGCAAACAGAGATGCCAGTTTGCAGCTGGCCTATTTTTAATTTCTGCGGTTGGGATTTTGGGGGACATATGCAACGGGCTAATCGCCAAGCTGTAGCCTGGTTGTCACCTTCATGACAAATGCAAATATTTCCTATCATTTCACGGTGTACATAAATCAGTAGGTATTATGCAGACTTTGTTTTTTTTTTATTTGAGGTGAAATGTAACAAGCACGGAAATGGTCAACAACGCGTGGTGCTTACATGTTCTGGGAACGGAGAATTTAAATTGTATCTGAATTAATACGTTTTTTTTTTCTTTCCTTCCCCTCTAAATAAAAGGGCATTTAATTTGCTTTCTCACCTTCTGTTTTTTTTTTTTTTTTTTTCTGTAACTTTAAAGGAACTATTAGTAACAATATTGTTCCCACTTGGGTCCCAAATGACTCGTATGCAGAGCTGTACTTTTTTTGTGTTTGTGTTCCCACGGGATTCGCGGTTGTTTGAGGGATAAGGGATCATGCAATGAGGAGTTTGTCCGTGCCCAAACTACAGGGACACGCGCGGCGTGCGTGGTTTTTTTAAGTTCTGTAGCAGCCGATGTAACCACAGCTGGGAGATAGCCCCCAACAACCACCCAACAACCACGCATCCTCCCCCATCCCCATCCAAACCGGTGCAGATTGTCACCGTGATACATCAAGCGGGTCAACATCTAGTCCAATGCTATTTAATGCTGCTGCAGTCATGATGTGATCGTGGTTCTGCTTCCTTCAATCATAAGTCTATCCTGCAGGGGTTATTTCAGCAAAACAATTATCGCACACATTCCGGTTGTAAAGGATGATGCAAGGAAAGTGGAATATGTATACCATTGTTGGCAAATATTAAGTTACCTAAATGCCTAATACTACTTTCCAGAAGGCAGTTGGGCTATGAAAGAGTTACTCTACAACCGTGTCTATTCCTTAGGGTTGGGGAGGAGAGTATATATATTTTCAGTATATATATGTGTGTGTGTGTGTGCCTATATATATATATATGTGTGTGTGTGTATACATGTGTGTGTACAGTGTACAGTGAGTTCCTCCAGCATGTGTGTACATATATATACACACACACACATATATATACATATATATATATATATACACATATATACATGCGCATACACTCGTTTATATATATATAAACACACACATATATACACACATGTGTGTGTATATATATATGTGTATATATAAACACGTGTGTGTATATATATGCATGTATGTGTGTGTATATATATATACACACACTCATATATATATATTTACACACACATATACACACACTCGCATATATATATACATACATATAATATATATTACATTATTCTTTCCAATAGCATCAGTCAATGAATATTATTCCCATTTTAGATACCCCTCAGAAATAATTGAAAGGTTTCCAAGACCCATAATTTGGTTACACCTATGTTCCAAGATCGTCAATGTAATGGAGATTGTAACAATGTTGTTTTAATGGATCGTCTAGCCTATGGAAACATGTTAGTGTGAATTGTTGCCGTGATCCCACCTTACCTGAATTTTTTGCTGAAATTGGAAATGAGTTTTTTAAATGTCCTAAACCTGGATTACAAATGCTGAAGCCAGGGTTGAGAGATTTCAGTGTAGAGTAATGAAGGTTCAGAACTGGACACAAAATGCTGGAAACATAGAAAGTAGGTGCATGAGTGGGCCAGTCAGCCCTTTGAGCCAGCATCGCCATTCAATATGATCATGGCTGATCACCCAGAATCGGTACCCTGTTCCTGCTTTTCCCCCACATCCCTTGATTCCTTTAGCCCTAAGAGTTCTTGAATACATCTGGAGTACATTTCAGCCCGCATGTATTTTTACCCCTCTGCTTGCCACGTCCGTGCAAACGGATGGTTTAAGTAAAATACAAAGTGCTGGAGCAACTCAGTGGGTCAGCCAGCATCTGTGGAGAAAATGGATGGGTGATGTTTTAGGCTGAGACCCTTCGTCAGACTAAAGATGGGTTGAGACCCGCCACGTCACCTGTCCATGTTCTCCAGAGATGCTGCCTGACCCGCTCGGTTACTCCAGCATGTTGTGCCTTATCTTTGGTATCAACCAGCATCTGCAGTTCATTTTTGTTAAAACCTCAGAACTGATGTCTTTCCCAAAATGTCTGGTTCCAACCAAATTTTGAGGTGACGAGCTTCCAATTTGGATTGATCACCCTTGAGGTGAATTTAAGATGTGTAGACCAGGGCTATGGTTATAGATTGATCTGTTGCAGTGACCTATTGATCCAGATAAGTTTAAACCAAACTTTATTTAGAATTCGCAGTAGCACATTACACAGAAATAGGTTGGATTTGCATGGACTTTGGATCTGAGTCCTCGTTCTGTCCAGAAGTACTGGGAGTCAGATGGATGGAAACAATTTGGATCAGTTAGTTAAATTATATGTTTAAGAAGGAACTGCTGGAAAATCGAAGGTTGACAAAAATGCTGGAGAAACTCAGTGGGTGAGGCAGCATCTATGGAGCGAAGGAAATAGGCGACGTTTCGGGCCGAAACCCTTAGGGTTTCGGCCCGAAACGTCGCCTATTTCCTTCGCTCCATAGATGCTGCCTCACCCGCTGAGTTCCTCCAGCATTTTTGTCCACCTAGTGAAATCAGTCTGAAGAAGGGTTTCGGCCCGAAACGTTGCCTATTTCCTTCGCTCCATAGATGCTGCTGCACCCGCTGAGTTTCTCCAGCTTTTCTGTGTAACCTAGTGAAATTATATGCTGTTTTGCAAAATGCATAGATACACAAGATCCTTGAACTTAACACTTGTTTGCATTGCTGAATAATGTTACTCGACCTTCAATGATGTCTATGTGGAGAGGGGATTGGATATTTTTCAAATACAATTATTCGCCTTGCAAAGTAATTATTTCTCACAGCTTTTGCTCTGAATAAAAGTACTGTGAATTCGAATCTTGCCTTGCTTGCCGAAGCAGGCATTTTGTAGCCACTGCGAGCAGTTTCAAATGTAGACACATGCAAGCTGAGGATATCTGCCAGGACAGTTATTTTAATTCGAGTCATAGAGCGATACAGCGTGGAAGCAGGCCCAACTTGCCCACACCGGCCAACATGTCCCATCTATACTAGTCCCACCTGCCTGCGTTTGGCCCATATTCCCCCTCCAACCCCCAAACCTGTCCTATCAATGTACCTATTTAACTGTTTCTTAAACGTTGGGATAGCCCCCCTACCTCAACTACACCCTCGTTCCATACACCAACCACCCTCTTTGTGTGAAAACGTTACCCCTCAGATTCCGATTAAATCTTTTCCTCTTCGCCTTCAACCTATGTCCTCTGCTCCTCGATTGGCACCCTGGGCAGGAGACTCTGTGCATCGACCCGATCTATTCCTCTCATCATTTTATACTATTGCAAAGCATTGAATTTGATGGCGTGTAATTAAGTTTGAATAAGCAAGTTTGGATTGTGCATTGAGGGCCGATACATGCACACAAGGGGGACTCTATTATTTTTATTTTGAAATGATGTTATTATATTCCATTTTACACAAGGAAGTTCTTTAAACCCATATAGTTGCTAGTATGGTCTATTGTTATTTTTATTGGCGAGTGCCTCTTCCCACCAATGTATTATTTGGTAGGTATATGACATGAGATAATAATGGGGTTATTCACGCGCGCTGTTATTTAACTGATTTGAAAGTTCTATTGTCTTGGAGTTGTGCATTAAATTGTATTTTCCAAACAAGCAATCTTAATCCAGATTATCATGCTTTCCATTCTTGGTATCTTGTATCGTTCCATGAATAAAGCAAATACTCCAAAACAATTCATGTTTCAATACTTCAGTTACCACTTCCCGCAGCCGTTCAGAGGTTCCCATGTGGTTTAAGTTTGTGCATTGATGTTTTGTGAAGATGGCGCGCCGGTTTACAGTTTGGTTTATTGTCGCGTGCACCGACGTACAGGGAAAAGTACAGGGCCCGTCCCACTTGGGTGTCATTTGCGCGTCACGCAAGTGGCCTGAGGCGCGTCGCTGCCTGTGTCACCACGTGTCACCACGCGCCATGCGCAAGTAATGCACGCCATGCGCGCGTTGTGCGTCGTGACACGTAAATGATGTCGCCTAAATGACGCGCAAATAACGCCAAAGTGGGACAGCCCCTTTAGTTGCGTGCTAACCAGTCAGCGGAAAGACAATACATGATTACAATTGAGCCATTGACAGTGTACAGATACATGAGAATGGAATAACGTTTAGTACAAGGTAGAGCCAGCAAAGTCCCATCAAGGTAGACACAAACTGCTGGAGTAACTCAGCGGGACAGGCAGCATCTCTGGAGAGAAGGAATGGGTGACGTTTTGGTTCGAGACCCTTCTTCAGACCCAAAACATCACCCATCCCTTCTCCCCAGAGATGCTGCCTGTCCCGCTGAGTTGCACCAGCAGTTGGTGTCTATCTTCAATTTAAACCAGCATCTGCAGTTGTTTCCTACACAATCAAGTCCAATCAAGGATAGTCCGAGGGTCACCAACGAAGTAGATAGTAGTTCAGCACCGTTCTCTGGTTGTGGTGAGATGACCTGCCTGCTTCATTGGTTTACCTGCGTTTGGGGTGGGGGTTTTTTTTTAAAGTTGCAAGTTCCAATTTCTTTACTGACAGACCTTCCCCAAGAAGGACAATTCTTCTCCCCGCTCCCGTCCGGCAGAAGATAGAGAAGCTTGAAAACGCTCGGGACTCGGAAACACCTTCTTCCCCTCTGTTATCAGGCTTCTGAACAGTCCTTCCATAAACTAGGGTACTGTTGAGCTACAATGCAGAGAACAATATTCTGCACTCTGTCTCTTTCCCCTCACTTTTCTATTGCACTTGATTCATGGTACAATATTATCTACTTTGATTGGATAGCAAGCAAAACAAAGCACCTCGTTACATGTGACATTAATAAACATAAAGATGTAGAAGTGTGTGGATGTGGAGAGGATGTTTCCACTAGTGGCCCGAGCCTCAGGATAAAGGGCGTTCCTTTAGGAAGGAGATGAAGAGGGATTTCTTTAGTCAGTGGGTGCTGAATTTTGAATTCATTGCCACCGACGGCTGTGGAGGCCAAGATAATGGATTGTTTAAGGCGGAGGTTGACAGATTCAGGTGTAATGTTTGTTCCAGATATTTAAGACTGGAACTTAACCTCTGACAGAAATAGAACCAACAAGATTTAAGTTTGGGGAAGTTAAGCAAATTTGCAGGTGTCGGGGGCTGTGGGGAGAAGGCAGGAGAATGGGGTTGAGGGGGAAAGATGGATCAGCCATGATTGAATGACGTAGTAGACTTAATGGGCCGAATGGCCTAATTCTGCTCCCACGGCCTATGAGGAACCGCTTGATAATTCAAAGAAAAAAATATTCCTTTGAATGATTTTTTCGGGTGGGGGGGGGGGGAATAGCTAAAGGTGGTAAATCAAAGGGGCCAAATTTGGTTAACTTCCCAAAGCTTATATCTCGTTGGTTCTGTTTCTCTCGGAGAACGTTAAGTTCCATTTCAGTCATAAATACCTGGAACAAATGTTGCGGATCTATCAGGAATTTAAAATTTATGTCAATATTTTCCTTCGTGTTTCGATTGTCCTTTATAAAAAATAACTTTCCCATCTTCTTTTAATCTCAATTCTTTTTTATGATTTTTCATTTGTGACACATGAACAGTCAGGGAATGGAGGGGTAAAACACGAAACAGTACAGGAACAGGCCCTTCGACCCACAATGTCCGTGCTGAACATGCCTCGCCAACAGTCTGTCTCGTCCTTTTCCTTCTTTGGTCATTTATAGTACGTGTTAAATGTGCTGTAGTGTTCTTTAGCTTTATTTTACCGGGGGGGTTGGGGGAAACCTTTTGTGATCTTTTACCTCGCCGGGGATGCGATTTTTTCTTTCTTCAGTATCGTATCTCCGTCCGCACTGCGGCCTAACATTGGGGAGCTGGCGGCCTCTTGCTGGGGACCGACTTCGGTAGGTCCAACCACGGGAGCCTGCAGGAGTTAACATCGTGGAGCTGGTGGTCTCTGTCGGGGATCAACCTCGGAGCTCCAACCGCGAAGCCTGCGGACTTTAACATCGTGGAGCTCGCGGTCCCTTGGGAGCTCCAAGCCGCAGGAGCATCGACTGCCCCGACCGCGGGAGAATAAAGAGGGAAGAAGATTGGACTTTATTGCCTTCCATCACAGTGAGGAATGTGGGGAATCCACTGTGGTGGATGTTTATAGAAACATAGAAAATAGGTGCAGGAGAAGGCCACTCGGCCCTTCGAGCCTGCACCGCCATTCAATATGATCATGGCTTTGTTAACTTTTATGTTGTGTGTGTGTGACTTGGTGCTTTTTTTAGTATGGCTGTATGGTAAATCGAATTTCACTGTACCTTAATTGGTGCACGTGACAATAAAACTTTTTTTCTTTGTTTAAGAAAGAACTGCAGATGCTGGGAAAATCGAAGGTAGACAAAAACCTTCTTTTGAACCTTTAATGAACTCATTTGTTAAACTAATCCGCTCGGCCTGCAGGTGAGTCGGCTTCTGGGAAGTAAACAGAAGGTTTTGTGTTGCGTGCTATCCAAACAGATCAAATATACCATGCATAGATACAATCTATGGTGACGCAGCGGTTATGTTGCTGCCTCACAGCGCAAGTGAACCCGGGTTCGATCCTGACTACCGCCGCTGTCTATGAATTTTGTACGTTTTCCCTGTGACTGCATGGGTTTTGTCCGGGTGCTCTGGTTTCCTCCCGTACGTCCAAAGATGTACAGGTTTGTAGGCTAGTTGAGTTTGGTATAAATGTAAATTGTCCCTAGTATGTGTAGGATAGTGTTTGTGTGCGGGGATCGCTGGTCGGCGCAGACTCGGTGGGCCGAAGGGCCTGTTTCCGCGCTGTATCTCTAAACTAAACTAAATTAGCATTTCAAACAATCTGCACCATCTACAATTAATCATCATACTTATTAAAAGGCTGATCTTGTTAGTGAGTGTGTGCGCGCGTGTTTGTGTGTATGTGTACGTCTTCGCAAACCACTACGCGGCAACGATTACATTTTTACATATTCCGATTTACATTTTTCCCGTCGAGACCGGGATCACCTTATCTGAACATTTTATGCTTTATTTCTCGACTTATTCTTGACTCATTACTGATTAAAAGTCAAAAGACTTTGAAATTAAAACCGCCAGATTCAACTGATGACATCACAACGGCTCGGCTAGCAGTGCTGAGCCTCAGTGAAGATTTCCATCCTATATTTGACACGTAATTCGCGATTAAAGCTTTAGAAATGCCAAATTTCACAAGATCTTTACGTATTCTGATTCACATTTTCCCCCTCTAGGCAGAGATCACTTTCACTGAACATTTTATGCTTTATTTCTCGATTTATTACTGATTAAACTCTTAAAAATATCAAAATACATTTAATTTCAAACCGACCAACTTGAACTGATGACGCCACAATGGCTCGACTAGCAGGGGGAGGGCGAATTGCTGCAACACGCAGGACAAGTGCAATTGCAATTTATTTTAAAGATCACTGCTGAGGGAGTGCTGGAATCTTACGTTTGGGAACGGCTTGAGGGGACCACCGTGGGGGCAACGGGTAGGGAATGGGTGTGTTGGAGGGGCAAACCCAACGGGTCTGCACGTTAGTTTTAAAAACATGTTAATTTACCCTGACCAGTGGTAAATATTGAAATATTTTTAGAAGAAAAGGGATTCATTTATCTTAATAGGATGTGGAAGTTCAGTGTGTGATCAGCCATGATCGTATTGAATGGCGGTGCTGTCTCGAAGGGCCGAATGGCCTACTCCACCTATTTTTCTATGTACCAAAGCAAGGTTAAAAATAGAATAAATATACAGCAAGGTGATTAAAAGATGTTAAGTTTATTAAACTTTATTTAAAAAAATGTCCTTTCTACAGTAGTTAAGTCCATCTGTGCAATCATAGGGCAGTAACAAACCAAAACTCAACAAGATATGTCAGTATTTATTTCCAAGATCGACACAAAGCTGGAGCAACTCAGCGGGACAGGCAGCATCTCTGGAGAGAAGGAATGAGTGATGTTTCGGGTCGAGGCCCATCTTCAGACTGAGTCAGGGGAAGGAGGCTAGAGATATGAAGGGGCAAGGTGTGAAAACGACAGATCAAAGCTGACGCTGGTATGGAAATAGACAATAGGCGCAGGAGTAGGCCATTTGGCCCTTCGAGCCAGCACCGCCATTCACTGATCATGGCTGATCATCCACAATCAGTACCCAGTTCCTGCCTTCTCCCCATATCCCTTGACTGCTATATCCAAGAGCTCTATCTAACTCTCTCTTGAGTTATTTGTGGCTAAGGGGATCAGAGGGTATGGAGAGAAGGCAGGTACGGGATACTGAGTTGGATGATCAGCCATGATCATATTGAATGGCGGTGCAGGGCCGAATGGCCTACTCCTGCACCTAATTTCTATGTTTCTATGAAAGCATCCAGAGAATTGGCCTCCACTGCCTTCTGAAGCAGAGAATTCCACAAATTCACAACTCTCTGGGTGAAGACGTGTTTCCTCATCTCCGTTCTACCCATTCCTTCTCTCCAGAGATGCTGCCTGACCCGCTGGGTTACTCCAGCATTTTGTGTCTATCTTCGGTGTAAACCTGCATCTGCAGTTCCTACCGGAACTGCAGATGCTGGTTTACACCGAAGATAGAATTAGTTTTATTTCTAGACTATTTTTACGGAATCTCGGTGCGTTCGAAGGGCCGAATGGCCTACTCCTGCACCTAATTTCTATGTCTATGTTTCTATGTTCCAAAGATCAGCTGTAAACTCATGCATCCCTTCAACATCAATGCAAGACGGTGTGATTTGTGACTTGGTTTACGCATGGTCAACGCTACTGGGCGAGTCCTCCTTGGGAGCCGATGGCGGGACGGACTTACGACTCTGTCGGGACGTGGGACTGGGTCGCCTCCTGCCCTTCCTCTTGCGACGCCGTTTCTTGCTCGTGCTGCCGCCCAAGAGGCGAGTGGAGCTCGCTACGACTTCGCTACGAGTGGCGAAGAGCGCCGCTGGAGAGGGAGACATCTCTTTGTGTTGTCCTGCCTCTGCCGCCGGTGTTACAGCAGAAGGTCTTCTGTTGATGGAGCGGGAATTGGGACTTGGTTGGGTGGGTGCCAAGGTCAATGTTGCCTCTCTGTCGGGCTGATGATGTCCATGTTTCTGTTGGTGCCACTGTTTGGCCGGCGGCTTTTCCCCACTGTTCCCGGCTGCCGGGCGCTGTGTGATTTGAAGAGGTAGCAAATCCCCCCTTGGGTGATGCTGAGGTTCGGCCGGCACCTCAGACAAGGGCTGAGCCCGCTGGAGGTGACCATCACTCATCACAACATTAAATCCGTCGCCCTTTGTCATTAAATCCAAGGAATTCTCAAAGTAACGGTGGGCAACTTCATTGCTCCTGCTGCTGCCCGCAGTCTCAGTGAAGTAGTCCTTCTTCTTGTTGCGAATCTTCTGGTCCAGACCCTCCTGCAATGTGTTGGTGGCTTCACTGCCAACTTTGCCCTTGCCCTTTCTCTTCCTCCCTTTCCCCTTTCGTCTCTTCTTGCCTTTCCTCCTTTTCTTCTTCCTCCCCTCGCCTTTGCCGGGCTTGGCGTGGCCCTTCTGGCGCCCTTCTCGCCGGCCGCTGCCCCGGGCAGGTGCCCGTGGGCTGAGCTCTGTGTCACTGTGGCCATGACCTTCAGGAGGTCCTCAGCCGCATGGATGACCTGACCCAGGGTGGACGGCTGGCCCGGGGGGTCGGGGGTCGCCCCAGTCCAGGGGGGAGAGGCAGACGGGGAACTCAGGCCGGGTTTCATCTCCGTGTCCGTCTCATCGATCAAATCTCCTCCGTAATCATAGAGCACGGACTCTCTCGGGACAGCGACAAGGACGTGGCCGTATCTCTTGCACCTTGCAAACATGAGCGGAGAGAATTTAGATCAGATTTCAGAGACACAAAGACCACCAGCCCACTGAGTCCACGCCGACCAGCGACCCCCACACACTGACCCACACACACTGACCCACACACACACTGACCACCCACACACTGACCCCCACACACTGACCCCCACACACTGACCCACACACTGACCCACACACTGACCCCCACACACTGACCCACACACACACTGACCCACACACACACTGACCCCCACACACTGACACACACACACACACACACACTCACACTATCACCCACACACACACACACTGACCCCACACACACTGACCCACACACTGACCCCCACACTGACCCCCACACTGCCCCACACACTGCCCCATACACTGCCCCACACACTGACCCACACACTGACCCCCACCCACACACACACACACACACACACACACACACACACACACACACACACACACACAACCACCCGCACACACACACACACACACACCCACACACACACACACACGCACACACACACCCACACACACTCACCCCCGCACACACACACAAACACACACACACTGACCCACACACACCCACCCCACACTGACCCACACACACACTGACCCCACACACACTGACCCACACACTGACCCCCACACACTGACCCCCCACACACTGACCCCCACACACTGACCCACACACACTGACCCCCACACACTGACCCCCACACACTGACCCCCACACACTGACCCCCACACACTGACCCCCACACACACTGACCCACACACACTGACCCACACACTGACCCCCACACACTGACCCCCACACACACACACACACACACTGACCCACACACTGACCCCCACACACACACCCCCACACACTGACCCCCACACACTGACCCCACACACCCACCACACACTGACCCACACACACACACTGACCCCCACACACACACACACACACTCACACACACACACACACACACACAAACACACACACACACACACACACACACACACACACACACACACACACACACCCACACACACACACACACCCACACCCACACACACCCCACACACACACTGACCCCCACACACACTGACCCACACACACACTGACCCCCACACTGACCCACACACTGACCCACACACTGACCCACACACTGACCCCCACACTGACCCACACACCACCCACACACACTGACCCCCCACACACACTGACCCCCCACACACTGACCCACACACACTGACCCACACACACTGACCCCCACACACTGACCCCCACACACTGACCCACACACACTGACCCACACACACTGACACACACACACTGACCCACACACTGACCCACACACTGACCCCCACACTGACCCACACACACTGACCCACACACACACACACACACACACACACACGACAATTTACAATTTTTACCGAAGCCAATTAGCCTACAATGCTGCATGTCTGTGGAGTGTGGGAGGAAACCAGGGCACCCGGAGAAAACCCACGCGGTCACAAGGCGAACGTGCAAACTCCATACAGACAGCACCCGTGGTCAGGATCAAACCTGGGTCTCTAGCGCTGTGAGGCAGCACTTCTACTGACTTGACGCACCCTATTGCCGTGAATTATAACATCAATCATTGCATTCACTCCAGGGAAATTTTCCATCTTAGTTTAGATTAATTTACGATCTTCTATAACCTCGTGCTTGATGGGAGAGGGGAGGAGAGGGAGTGACTGGGGTGAGACTGGTCCTTGATGATGCTGCTGGCCTTGCCGAGGCAGCGTGAGGTGTAGATGGAGTCTATGGGAGGGAGGTTGGCTTGTGTGTGATGGTCTGGGCTGCGTCCACAATTTCTTGCGGTTTTGGATGGAGCTGTTCACAAACGAGAGGGCGGTTCAGTTGCCTGATAACAGCTGAGAAGAAACTGTCCTTGTGTCTGGCTGGATGTGTGGGTTTTCACACTTCTGTACCTCTTGCCTGATGGGAGAGGGGAGAAGAGGGAGTGGCCGGGGTGGGACTGGTCCTTGATGATGCTGCTGGCCTTGCCGAGGCAGCGTGAGGTGTAGACGGAGCCCCCGGGGTGAGTGAGAGTGAAGCCGTCCTTGAACCTTGAAGCGTGGAACTCACCAGCCGTACCAGAACCGTTCTACACACTGCTCCTCGTAGGTCAGGTCAAAGCAAGGGACCTCCAACACATTGAAGAACGCCTGGCCGACAATCCGGGATGACGTGTCGTTCACTCTTCTCAAGCACTTCTTTAGCCTGTGTGGAGAGGTCGTTCAGACAGTGAGAGAGAGGATAGGCACGAAATGCCGCAGTAACTCAGCGGGGCAGGCAGCATCTCTGGAGGGAAGGAATGGGTGACATTTCGGGTCGAGACAGTTCTCCAGTCTGAAGAGCCGTAAAGAAAGCGAATGGCATGTTAGCTTTCATTGCAAAAGGATTTGAGTATAGGAGCAGAGAGGTTCTACTGCAGTTGTACAGGGTCTTGGTGAGACCACACCTGGAGTATTGCGTACAGTTTTGGTCTCCAAATCTAAGGAAGGACATTACTGCCATAGAGGGAGTGCAGAGACGGTTCACCAGACTGATTCCTGGGATGTCAGGACTGTCTTATGAAGAAAGACTGGATAGACTTGGTTTATACTCTCTAGAATTTAGAAGATTGAGAGGGGATCTTATAGAAACTTACAAAATTCTTGAGGGGTTGGACAGGCTAGATGCAGGAAGATTGTTCCCGATGTTAGGGAAGTCCAGGACAAGGGGTCACAGCTTAAGGATAAAGGGGAAATCCTTTAAAACCGAGATGAGAAGAACTTTTTTCACGCAGAGAGTGGTGAATCTCTGGAAAAAGGGTAGTTGAGGCCATTCATTGGCTATATTTAAAAGTTAGATGTGGGCCTTGTGGCTAAGGGGATCAGGGGGTATGGAGAGAAGGCAGGTACGGGATACTGAGTTGGATGATCAGCCATGATCATATTGAATGGCGGTGCAGGCTCGAAGGGCCGAATGGCCTACTCCTGCACCTAATTTCTATGTTTCTATGTTTCTATCCATTCCTTCTCTCCAGAGATGCTGCCTGACCCGCTGAGTTACTCCAGCATTTTGTGTCTATCTTCGGTGTCAATGGATATTTTTAAGGCAAAGATGAATATTTTTTTGATTAGTACAGGTATGGAGAGAAGGCAGGAGAATGGGGTTGGGAGGGAGAGATAGATCAGCCATGATTGAATGGCGGAGTAGACTTGGTGGGCCGAATGGCCTAATTCTACTCTTAGAACTTAGGAGCATTTGAACTAGCTATCACCCGTACACTAGTTCTATCCAACACAATAGGGACAATTTACAGAAGCCAATTAACCCACAAAACTGTGGGTCTTTGGAGTGTGGGAGGAAACCGGAGCACCCGGAGAAAACCCACGCAGGTCACGGGGAGAACGTGCAAACTCCGTACAGACAGCACCCGTAGTGAGGATGGAACCCGGGTCTCTGGCGCTGTAAGGCAGCAGCTCTACCCGCTGCACCACCGTGCCGCTCCATACGTACTCTGCATCGCAGTCGCAGTGGCTCAGTGTGTGAAGCCTCAGGTTCCTGTGGCCGTAGGAGGATGAGAAGGGGTAGATGACGTGGGCACAATGGTCGTGTTCCCGGCAACATTTGTCCGTCTCCGAAAACTCGCCTGAGAGAGAGAGACGGGAAAAACATGGTCAGAGAGAGTCATAGAGCCACAGAGAGTCGCAGAGCCACACAGTGTGGAATCAGGCCCTTCAGCCCGACTAGCCCACACTGACCAACATGTCCCAGCATGGGCGGCGCAGCGGCAGAGTTGCTGCCTTACTGCGCTTGCAGCGCAGGAGACCCGGGTTCGATCCTGACTACGGGTGCTGTCTGTACGGAGTTTGTACATTAGCATTCATAGCAAATGAATTTGAGTATAGGAGCAGGGAGGTTCTACTGCAGTTGTACAGGGCCCTGGTGAGACCACACCAGGAGTATTGCGTACAGTTTTGGTCTCCTAATCTGAGGAAAGACATTCTTGCCATGGAGGGAGTACAGAGAAGGTTCACCAGACTGATTCCTGGGATGTCAGGACTTTCATACGAAGAAAGACTGGATAGACTCGGCTTGTACTCGCTAGAATTTAGAAGATTGAGGGGGGATCTTATAGAAACTTATGGACAGGCTAGATGCAGGAAGATAGTTCCCAATGTTGGGGAAGTCCAGAACAAGGGAGTAAGTCAATAATGCCTTACTTTTGATGAAATTCAGCGAGCAAACGCAATAATTCCCGATATTTTGGACCTTTAAATCTCCACGGCAAATGTCCGCTGTTCACTTCCGCTGGATTGGTACCTTCAGCTCCCTCTTTAATTTACCTTAGTTTCTATCTTTTTTTTGGACTGTAAATCTAGGTAGCTCCTCACGGTCACCCCGACTGGCACAGTAAATTGCAGCTCAAAACCTGGCCGTTTTCGATGTTTTTAACGGGTGGGAAAGTGCGTGTTTTCCCATTCACTAACATGTACCGGATGTATAGCATGTCCTCCACTTGAGATTTTCGGTCACGTGGGTGCGGATCTACGCTCCAGTGACCTTTCGTGAAATCACCCTATAGCGGAGCAAGATAGATCCCTCGACGAAAAATACATAGTACGGTCATGGGCAGATTCATGTGTAATTTTCAGACCCATTTCCGTAACCGGCTTCCGTCTCCGCACCAAAGATCCCGTCACAGCGGAGCAAAGATACTTGTGCGGAGACGGAAGCCGGTTTACGGAAACATCCTCGTAAAAATAAAAGTTATTTGGGAAAAATCTTCTCCTCATTTTCAGAATTTTAATTTATTCACACAAACTGTTCCCCCGCAACGTTGATTACACTGCGGGTCGCGTCGGGTCGGGTCGGGTTACGGAAATGGATGAAAAAAAGGCCCACGTTCCAGCTCCGTTGCGTACTACACGTCAGCCCATTGCATTTCGCACGAGTGGTCTATCTTGCTCCGCTATAGGGTGATTTCACGAAAGTCACTGGAGCGTAGATCCGCACCCACGTGACCGAAAATTTCAAGTGGAGGACATGTTATACATCCGGTACATGTTAGTGAATGGGGAAACACACACTTTCCCACCCATTAAAAACATGGAAAACGGCCGATATTTAGGCTGAGATTTTCTGTGCTAGTTGGGGTGACCATGAAGCACAGTGACCTAAATTTTCATGCAAAAAAAAAAGATAGAAAGTAAGGTAATTACAAGAGGGAACTGAAGGTAGAAAACAGCGGAAGTGAACAGCCGACATTTGCCGTGGAGATTTAAAGATCCAAAATATATCGGGAATTATCGCGTTTGCTCGCTGAATTTCATCAAAAGTAAGGAATTACACGACAGAGTAATATTCCTCAATCAACATGTGTCATTGGGTCGGTGTGAACAGTCTGTGTTACTGGAAATCACGTGTGTCGGTGAAATCGAGTCCTGACTAGTGATGCCACTATAATGAAAGTAAAAACACATATTTCATTCGGCCGCCAGTTATCCCACAATCTATTTGACTCTCTCAGTCCTAAAGATTCCCCATTTCTGCATATTCTCAGTGTTCAAGAAGGAACTGCAGATGCTGTTTCTGAAAATCGAAGGTACACAAAAAAGCTGGAGAAACTCAGCGGGTGCAGCAGCATCTATGGAGCGAAGGAAAAAGGCAACGTTTCGGGCCGAATCCCTTGGAAATAGGCAACGTTTCGGGCCGAAACCCTTGGAAATAGGCAACGTTTCGGGCCGAAACCCTTGGAAATAGGCAACGTTTCGGGCCGAAACCTTTGGAAATAGGCAACGTTTTGGGCCGAAACCCTTGGAAATAGGCAACGTTTCGGGCCGAAACCCAAGGGTTTCGGCCCGAAACGTTGCCTATTTCCTTTGCTCCATTTGTGTACCTTATTCTCAGTCATCTGTAAACAATATAATAGACAAGAACAAAGAGACCAGTGTGTGTATGTACACACACACTCACAAATTCATACACACAAACATATATATTCACCTGCAACTCCTCCGACCTCATCTACTGTATCCGCTGTTCCAGGTGTGGACTCCTGTATATATCGGCGAGACCAAGCGCAGGCTCGGCGATCGTTTCAGCTGAACACCTCCGCTCAGTCCGCCTTAACCTTCCTGATCTCCCGGTGGCTCAGCACTTCAACTCCCACTCCCATTCCCACACTGACCTTTCTGTCCTGGGCCTCCTCCATTGTCAGAGTGAGGCCCAGCGCAAATTGGAGGAACAGCACCTCATATTTCACTCGGGCAGTTTACACCCCAACATATGAACATTGACTTCTCTAACTTCAAGTAGCCCTTGCTTTTCCTGTCTCTCAATTCCCGCCCCCTTCCCAGTTCTCCCACCAGTTTTACTGTCTCCGACTACATTCTATCTTTGTCCCAGCCCACTCCCCTGACATCAGTCTGACGAAGGGTCTGGACCCGAAAGGTCACCCATTCCTTCTCTCCTGAGATGCTGCCTCACCCTCTGAGTTGCTCCAGCACTTGTGTCCACCTTTG